>NC_088867.1:5862174-6029861 GCF_032884065.1 Artemia franciscana | reverse complement strand
AGATCTATGACTCAGGCCCTTTGTCTCGTTATTAGACATTTTAATGTTTTGAAATTTGTTATTTCAAATTGGATTTTCAGAGCGAAAATAGTGGATCCAGGATTTTCTTTGGGGGGATGGGGCACATAATAGGTGCTTTGATAAACTTGCGAACAAAGAAATACCTGCAATTAAAAGGGAATCTTGACAATTATGCGTCATACATAGGCCTAGGTAGTGGAAATGGTCTAAAGTGGTAAGGAGTTTGGCCTTTATTTTAATACAACCGGTTATATTTAATACATTATTTAATACAAACCGTTCAAACTGCTCAATGCATCAGCTCTTTGTCTCAATACATATTAATTTTTAAAAGGTTAATTATTTTTGGATAAATTTGAGAAATATTTTATTTTAAATTGGATTTTTAGAGAAAAAATAGTGGATTCAGGAAATTTTTTTTGGGGCGGGGGGGCGCATAATAGGCTGCTTGGATAAACAAATTTTTTATAAATTTTCTCAAACTCGTAACTTTTGATGGGTAAGTCTGAACTTGATAAAACTTATGTATTTAAAATCAGCATTAAAATGCAATTCTTTTGATGTAACTATTGTTATAAAAATTCAGTTTTTTAGTTTCGGCTACTATTGACCCGGGTCACTCCTTACTACAGTTCGTTACCACGAACTGTTTGATTAGCCATGGTTTGACGTCAGCAACTATTCGATTTTAATTCATTGGATCTCTTGAATTCTCTTGAAATTTTTTCCTGAATTTACTGGTCATTTTGGGATACACATGAAAACAAGAGCTAAGAGCTCATATGGCACTTGTGACAAGGTCGGAAGAGCCAAGAGCTCATATGGCATGAGCTCTAGCAAAAGTCTAAGAATCAATAGATTGTTTTAAAAGGAAAATCAGAGGCTTAATGCCGGTTGGGATTTAAAATAAGAGCTCTGAGTCACGAGGTCCTAAATATCAAAATTCATTAAGATCCTATCACCTACTCGTACGTTAAAAACACCTCAATTTTTCTAATTTTTCCCCTCCCTTCAGCCTCCATATGGCCGAATCGGGGAATCAAGGAAATCAAATCAATTTGTACTGTTCCCTGACGCGCCTACCAATTTTCATCGTCCTAGCATGTCCAGAAGCACCAAACTCGCCAAAGCACTGAACCCCACCACCTAACTCCCCCAAAGAGAGTGGATCCAGTCCGGTCACGTCAGTCACGTATCTACGACATTTATAAGCGTTTTCCAAGAATTCCGGTCTCCCCCTAATATCAACAGATTTGGTCAGGATTTGAAATAAGAGCTCTAGGACATGAGTTCCTTCTAAATATCAAATTTCACTAAGATCCAGTTAAAAATACCTCAATTTTTCTAATTTTTCCAAATTAATAATCCCCAGCTCCCCCAAAGAGAACGTATCCGTACCAATTATGTCAAACTCGTATCTATAACTTGTGCATATTCTTTCCACCAAGTTTTATCCTGATCTCTCCGCTTTAACCGTTTTCCAAGATTTCCACCACCCCCCCCCCCAATGACACTGGATCCGGTCGGGATATAAAATAAGAGAATTTGAGTTTCAAGGTCCTTCTAAATATGAAATTTCATTAAGATACGATCACTCTTTCGTAAGTTAAAAATACCTCATTTTTTCTAATATTTTAGAATTAAATCTCCCCCCCCCCCAACTCCCTCAAAGAGAGCAGATCCGTCCCAGTTATATCAATCCCGTATTTAATACTTGTGCTTATTTTTCCCACCAAGTTTCATCCTGATCCCTCCACTCTAAGCATTTTCAAAGATTTTAGGCTCCGCCCCCCAACTTCCCCTTCCCCGGATCCGGTCAGAATGTGAAATGAGATCTCTGAGACATGATATCCTTCCAAATATAAAATTTCATTAAGATCCGATCACTCCTTCGTAAGTTAAAAATAATTCATTTTTCTAATTTTTCAGAATTAACCTCCCCCTCCCGCAGCTCCCCGAAAGAGAGTGGGCCCATTTACGTTATGTCAATCATGTTTCTAGGACTTGTGCTTATTTTTCCCACCAAGTTTCACCCCAATCCCTCCACACTAAGCGTTTTGCAAGATTTTAAGTTCCCCCCTCAATTCCCCCCAATGTCACCGGATCCAGTCGGGATTTAAAATAAGAGCTCTGAGACACGATATCCTTCTAAACTTCAAATTTCATTAAGATCCGATCACTCCTTCGTAAGTAAAAAATACCTCATTTTTTCTATTTTTTTTAGAATTAACCCTCCCTCCCAACTCACCCAAACAGAGCAGATCTGTGCCGGTTATGTCAATAACGTATCTTGGAGTTCTGCTTATTTTTCCCACCAAGTTTCATCCCGAACCCTCCACACTAAGCGTGTTCCCAGATTTTAGGTTCCCCCCTCCAACTCCTCCCAACTTCACCGGATCTGGTCAGGATTTAAAATAAGAGCTCTGAGACACAATATCCTTCCAAACATCAAATTTCATTAAGATCCCATCACACGTTCGTAAGTTAAAAATACTTCATTTTTTTCTATTTTTTACGAATTAACCGGCCCCCACTCCCCCCCCCCCAGATGGTCAAATTGGGAAAACGACTATTTCTAATTTAATCTGGTCTGGTCTCTGATACGTCTGCCAAATATCATCGTCCTAACTTACCTGGAAGTGCCTAAAGTAGCAAAACCGCGACAGACCGACAGAATTTGCTATTGCTATATGTCACTTGGTTAATACAAAGTGCCATAAAAATATAGGCTATCAATGATAGCAAGACCGAACCCAGGAACCAGGACTAGGTCCCCTCCCTCTCCCTCCAAAAAATGTTTATCCAACACAAAAAGATGTTTAAAGCATAAAACGTGTGAAATCCAACATTTTATGTATAAAACATTTTATGGTCGGGTGGAGGGGGATACGTGGGAGGATCCTTCTAAGGGGTGGATTTATCACGGGGAAGCGCATTTCCAAAAAGGGGATGCTGGATTTTCCAGCTTTATTTGAAAAAAAAAAACATTTTTGGTTACTTTTTAAGTAACCAAAAAATTCGAGGGAAATTAGGCCACCTCCCCCGCCCCTTATTGATCAAAATTGTCCGATCAAAAGTTTGAAAACACAATTTAGCCATACAAAAATAATATGCAAATTTCGTTTTAATTATTCAGTTACGATGAGCCAAAATCAAAATCTACATTAATTCAAATGCGTTCAGAAATTAAATAAAAAAAGTTTGTTTCCGTGAAAGTAAGGAGCGGCATTAAAACTTAAAACGGATAGAAATGACTCCGTATATAAAAGGGGCTGTCCCCTCCTCAACGCCCCGCTCTTTATGCTAAAGTTTTCTATTGTTTTAAAAAGTACAACTGTGACAAAGAGATAAATTTTAGCGTAAGGAGTGGGGGCGTTGATGAGGAGACAGCCCCTTTCATATACTGAACCCATAAAGGAGGATGAAGGGATTAGACCTTCCTGCTCCCCCAAAAAAATTTCTCCAACACAAGAGACTTATTAAAAATACATTTGTTTTTTAAGGATTCTTTTTGCAACCCCTCCCCCCAGCAAGCCTTAAATGGTATTAAAGTTAAAATAAACCAACCCAAGTTTTTTTTTAAACTTTTAATAGACTTCTAAATTGCATTTTGAGATCCGATGACAGGTTATGGTTTTAAACCGACAAGACCAGAAAGATAACGAATAAAGTTTGTGCGTAATGTATCAAGAAATAATAAATATTAGGGTGGCATTTCGGGTTTGGTCAAAGCACCTGCTATTGAAAGTTGTGAGAGAATTAATAGTAGATCTGAAAACGCTTTGACTGTGTAATTGTTTTGAATATGGGAAGCAATTAATTTTGGGTTTACTCCCAAAGCAATTAATTTACGTGCACGGAATAGTTCGTACAGTCGAGAAAATACTAGGGAAATTATTGAAGAAAAATTATCGTTAATACAGGAAAGTTAGAGAGATCTGGAGTGCGTGTTGATGGGGGATTTTAATGCGAATACCGGTATGGAGGCTGAGATCTTAGATGTGTTGATCCCAGATTTAGGTGATTTTGTCCCAATTGGTTGTAGAATACCACGAAGTAACAAGGATGAAAAAACAAAAATAAATATATGGCGAAGAAAGCTCCTGGCGCTTTGTGGGGAACATGATCTGATGATTACTTGCCTTTCGGGACCAACTCCTAGTGTTGTAGATTATGCGCTAATTAAAACGCAATTTGTACCTGAATCAATTAATATGGGAACATTAGCTTTAGTTAGATCTGATCGTAGAGCTATTAAGCTTCAGCTGAAGGTTGGGCAGTTTCAGGACCGCGTCCCACGAGTAAGAAATTTCTACAATGTGGGGTTTAGAAAAGTAGGTTTAGAAAAACGAATTAGAAATTATTTAACAGATAAGATATTGAGGGATTTAAAAGAGAGCTCTTGGAATCGCATGTAAAAAATAAGTTGAAAGCGTTAGAGGACAATGAAAAAGATGCACATGGTGTAATTATGCAGTTAAATGAAATAAATGAGCAGTTGTGTAGAGTCGTGTGGCCTGCCAAAAAAATATAAAAAAGAATGAGCCATATTTTGATTTGAATTGCAAGTTAATTAAATTAAAAAAAACTATTTTTTAGTAACTGAAAGTAAGGAGCCACATTAAAAGTTAAAACGAGCAGAAATTAGTCCGTGAATAACAGGGGCTGTTCCCTTCTCAACGCCCCGCTCTTTACGCTAAAGTTTGACTCTTTCTCTCAATTCTGCTTTATTAAACAGTAAAAAACTTTAGCATAAAGAGCGGGGCGTTGAGAAGGGAACAAACTAGTTTTTTATATTTAATTTCTGAACATTTTTGAATTAATGCATGTTTGATTTTGGCTCTCCGCACATAAATTATGAAAATGAAATTTGTATATTAATTCTTTTTTTGGCTAAATGGCTTTCTCTTAGTTTTGATCAGACAATTTTGAGAAATAAGGGGTGGGGGAGGAGGCCTAATTACCCTCCAATTTTTTGGCAACTAGAACTTTTAATTTTTATCGAACATTTTTATTAGTAAAAAATATACGTAACTTAAGAATTAACTTGCATAATGAACTTTTATATTCTTATATTTTTATTCCGTATATGAGGGGGTTTATCCCTTCGTTAATACCTCACTCTTTACACTAAAGCTTAAATTTTGTCCCAACTCTTTAAGAATGACCCCTGAATCAGAAAGGCCGTAAAATAAATAGTTGAAATTACTAAAAATACTTTAGCGTAAAGAGCGAGGTATCTAGGAGGAGATGAACCCCTCATATATGTAATAATCTCTGTTCGTTTTAAGTTTTAATGCTATCCCTTACTTTCAGTTGAAAAAACTTCTTCATATTTATTTTTTCATTGATTTTTTATAATAAAACTAGAAAATCCTGCGCCCCCTTCATTGAATTCAACGAATTCAATGAAATACAAAGTGATGAAATAATGCATGCAAAATTCAAAGATGAAAAGTACAATATATGGAAAACAACCGACATTGCTACAAAGTACCCTTTGCTTTTCCTATGTCTTATCTTGTTGAAGCGGCATTTAGTCGTGTTTCTCAAATGTTATCAAAAGATCGCAATAGACTTGACATTGTGAAAAGGGGTGATCTTCGACTATCATTAACATCAATATAACCAAATATAAATAAACTCGCCGAGAAGAATCGACCACTGGGATCTCATTGAATATTAAATTAAAAAAAAAAAAGTTTATTGTAACGGTAAGTAAGGAGCGACATTAAAACTTAAAACGAACAGAAATTACTCCGCATATGAAAGGGCTTTTTCTCCTCAATGCCTCGCTCTTTACGCTGAAGTTTGACCCTTTCTCTTAACTCTACTTTTTAAAACAGTAAGAAACCTTAGCGTAAAGAGCGGGGCGTTGAGGAGGAAAAGTCCCTTTCATATACGGAGTAATTTCTGTTCGTTTTAAGTTTTAATGTCGCTCCTTACTTTCATTTCAAAAAACTTATTTTTTTTTTATTTAATTTCTGAAAGTTTTGAATTGATGCATGTCTGAATTTGGCTCTCCATACATAAATTATTAAAATATAATTTGCATATTAATTTTTTTTTTGCTAAATGGCTTTCTCTTAGTTTTGATCAGACGATTTTGAGAAATGAGGGGTGGGGAAGGAGGCCTAGTTGCCCTCCAATTTTTCGGTTACTTAAAAAGGCAACTAGAACTTTTAATTTTTAACGAACGTTTTTATTTGTAAAACATATACGTAACTTAAAAATTAACTTACGTAACAAACTTTTATATTCTTATATTTTTGATTATATATATGAGGGGATTTGTCCCCTCGTTAATACCTCGCTCTTCACACTAAATCTTAAGTTTTGTCCCAATTCTTTAAGAATAACCCCTGAATCAGAAAGGCCGTAGAATAAATAGTTGAAATTACTAAAAATAATTTAGCATAAAGAGCGAAGTATTTATCTCCTCCTAAATACCTCGCTCTTTGTGGTAAAGTATTTTTAGAACCCCTAATATGCGTAATAATCTCTGTTCGTTTTAAGTTTTAATGCTTCTCCTTACTTTCAATTGAAAAAAAATTTTCATGTTTATATTTTCATTGCTGTTTTTTTTTAATAGTAATGCTAGAAAATAATGCGCCATTTTCATTGAATTTCTCTTCCCCAATGAAATATTCCTCCAAGGAAAGATCCTCCTATATAGCCCCCTCCCCTGAACCCCACACCCAAACCAAAAAAATTCCCCTGAAAATGTCGGTACACTTCCCAATAACCATTACTGTATGTAAACATTGGTCAAAGTTTGTAACTTGCAGCCCCTCCCCAAAGACGTAGATATGGTAAGTCATCCCCAAAGACATAGTTATTATGGTTTTCGACTATGCGGAACAAAATGGTTATCTCAAAATTTTTATCCGTTGACTTTGGGAGAAAAATGAGCGTGGAAGATTCCCTCCGATTTTTTTTTGGTTACTTAAAAAGTAACCAAAAATGTTTTTTTTTTTTTTAAATAATGCTGTAAAATCCAGCAACTCTTCATGAAAATGCTCTTCCCTGTGGTAAATTCACCCATAGAAACATCCTCTCACGTATCCCACTTCCCCTGACCATAAAATTTTTTATACATTAAACGTTGGATCTCACACGTTTTATACTTTAAACGTCTTTGTGTTGGAGAAATTTTTGGAGGGAGGGGACTGTTTTTCTAACTTGTTTTTCTAAGAATTTTTTTTTCTAGCTTGTAATTCGATTTCCCGAAAATATTTGTCGCACGTTGGGATCCCTCATGATCTTAAAAAGGATCACAACTTAAGTGAAAACAGATCTTTCTTCAAATATAAGTATGCTACAAGAGTAGCCTATGTTTGAGTTGGAATCGTAGCCTATGCAAAAAAAAAATATGGAAGGAATTAACAGCTAGAATTTTTTTATCAGAATGTTTCAATCCAAAATTTGAGATAGCATCCTGCTTTCTATGGCTGTAATGAGAGAAAGGTTAAGATGGCTAGGGCACGCTTTGTGGAAAAAGGATGAATTATTACCAAATACAGTCCTTTTTGGCTGGCCGTCTAGGGCTAAACAGAAAGCTGGTCATCCG
Source organism: Artemia franciscana (assembly GCF_032884065.1). NCBI lineage: Eukaryota > Metazoa > Arthropoda > Branchiopoda > Anostraca > Artemiidae > Artemia > Artemia franciscana. Next base: position 6,022,270 of record NC_088867.1, on the reverse strand, counting down.
CGGTTGGTGTGGGAGGATTTCATGAAGAAATATGGGGATTCATGGGGAATATGGGGAGGATTTATATATATATATATATATATATATATATATATATATATATATATATATATATATATATATATATATATATATATATATATATATATATATATATATATATATATATATATATATATATATATATATATATATATATATATATATATATATATATATATATATATATAGCAGGCACGTACGCAAGAAATTTTTTTTCGGGGGGGGGAACCTCGAAACAGCAGATATAAAGTAGCAATTTTTTATTTAGTAATGCAAAAAGCACGTATATCGGAAAATACAGATTAACTTTAATTTGTAGTATTGTAGCGGATGGGGGGAAGAAGACTGGAGCCTCAAAAGTACGTTTTAGGCTCAGGTTGTGTTCATAGCGATTTAGAATCAGTGATTAATCTATTATATCCCACTGAAAGGGAAATTTTAGGGTTAACAGTGCGATATGGGTGTTGCAGGGGGTAGTTCTCCTAATGCAAAAACGTAGATTTTAATGAAAAATAATAGTTTCCAAAATTGATCCATAAAAGCTGTACTTTATCCTGAAAAGGGGGGATAAACGCCCTAGTATCAAGGATAATTCTATTTTGCCGTGGAAAGCAAACTCTCTATAAAAAAAACAACAACAGTACAATTGCTAATTACTTCAAAGAGGGTAAAAAGTTGGACAGAAAACGTATTAATAATTGGGCAGTGACTTGACTGGATAATTGCATGCTGTAAAATCCCCCAAAAAAGGCTTCACAAATGTATCTAATTCTTAATAAACGTCCTATTTTTGCCAGAAATCCCAAGAAACCATTGGGAAATTAAAAATTTTACAAAGTTTCAGGCTAAACAAATGAATTTCAATTAACCTAGGAAATGACAACAAGCTACTGTTGTCGTTTCATGTGCAATTATTTGGTTCCTTGTTGGGTTTAAAATATTCAATAGGATATCACCCGCGAGGCGATTAGTTATCTGATTGTTTCGTACTTAGACAGGGAGATGATTCACAACAGTGCATTTTAATGTCAAAACATCCCAGCTCTCATTGAACCGTCAGATAAATAAATAGGGTAATTAACTTGAGTGAAAACAGATCTTTCTTCAAATATAAGTAGGCTATTTTTGAGGTGGATTCGTAGCCTATGCAAAAAGAATTCTGGAAGGAATCCACAACTAGAATTTTTTTTATCTGAATAGTCCAATCAAAATTTTGAGATAGCATCCTGCTTTCTATGGCTCTAATGAGAGAAAGGTTAAGATGGCTAGGGCACGCTTTGCGGATGAAGGATGACAGATTACCGACGATTGTCCTTTTTGACCAGCGGTCTAGGGCTAAGCAGAAAGCTGGTCATCCACGGTTGGGGTGGGAGGATTTCATAAAGAAAGCTTTAAATGAAATGGGAATTTTCTGGGAGAGTGTAAAGAGGGAAGTTTTGAATATATTGGATTGGAAGAGGACTGAGCTTAGCCGTGTTGGCCTCAGAGGGCTTGGTGCTGCGGTAATTTGTTAGTAGTAGAAGTATTTTTTTGTTCAGAATAGTTGAAAGGCCGAACAATTATACCTTTCGAGATACCACGATCCTTCTGGGAATAGGTCTAAGTTATTAAATTTGCCCGTCGCTTACGTAGCCTATTACAGGGAAGTATACATACATTTTTTGAATGCGGGAGTATTTTCTGCAAGTGAAATTTTTTACGAGGAGAATTTCCCATGGTAGGTAAGTTACTAGGGGGTAAATTTCTCATGACAAAATTTTACACCAGGGGAATTTGCTAGAATTCTTACACGAAGTTTTGCCGTAACACCACGATCCTCCTGGGAATATGTCTAAGTCATACCTTTTGTCTGTTGCTTACATAGTCTTTTATAGGGAAGTATACATACATTTTATGAGTGGGGGAGATTTTCTGCTAGTAAAATTTTTCACGGGGAGAATTTCCAATGAGAGGGAAGTTTCTAGGGGGTGAAATTTTCAGGAGAAATTTAACACCAAGGGAATTTGCTAGAATTCTTATACGAAGTTTTACCGTAAAAAGCAGGGCAATGAGGGAGGGACAATCCCTTTCATATACAGAATATTTTCTGTTCTTTTTAAGTTGGAAGATATACTATCAACCATAAGTTGTCGAGCCAGCTCTTACTAGGTTTTATTTCTCGTTTAAATCTCTTTAATTGCATCTTCAAGATAGATCATTGGCAGGTGGTGAGAACTCCTTGATGTGGCTGAATTAGCGCATTGGATGTTTCCTAAATTTGTGAAGATACATTTGTTATATGGTTTTAAGATATATTAAATAAAAAAACTTTTTTTTTACTGAAAGTAAGGAGCGACATTAAAACTTAAAACGAACAGAAATTACTCCATATATGAAAGGGGCTGTTCTCTCTTCAATATTCCGCTCTTTACGCTAAAGTTTGACGCTTTCTCTCCACTCCATTTTTTAAAACATTAAAAAGCTTTAGTGTAAAGAGTGGGGTGTTGAAGAGAGAACAGCCCTTTTCATTACGTTTTTGAATTACAGCATGTTTTGATTTTGGCTCTCCACACTGGAATAATTAAAACGAAATTTGCCTATATATTTTTTTTTTGGCTAAATGTTTTTCTCATAGTTTTGATCGGATAATTTTAGAGAAAAGGGAGCAGAGGAGGCCTAGTTACCCTCCAATTTGCGGCTACTTAAAAAGGCAACTAGAACTTTTAATTATTTACAAACGTTTTTGTAACTTACGAATTAACTTACGTAACGAACTTCTATATTCGTATGTTTTTACTACTTATATGAGGGGGTTCGCCCCCTCGTGAATACCTCGCTCTTCATACTAAAGCTTATATTGTGTCCCAATTCCTTAAGAATGGCCCCTGAATCACAAAGACCGTAGAATAAATAGTTGAAAATACTAAAAATACTTTAGCGTAAAGAGCGAGATATTAGAAGGAAGTGAACCCCTCATATGCGTAATAATTTCTGTTCGTTTTAAGTTTTAATGCTCCTCATTACTTTCAGTTGAAAAGTCCTTCAGTCTTTGTTAAGTTTTACTAATGTCGCATACCGCCAAAAATTATTTAATTAAATTTAGGTTTATCAACGGAATCTGTCCGTATTACTACAAAAGCCAACTGCAAGGCGAATATCTTCATTTTGTAGTAACAAGGAGGAGAAATTAAAATCATAACTTCTTTTTACTGTCAAAAATTTGTTTTTGAGTCTGTCTTGCTATGGCACTAAGGCAAAGAAATTGATAGGCCTATCATTACTTTTTTGGTAGTCTGTTTTGGTTTTTTGGGTTTGCTTGTTTTGCAAAGAGGGGTGGCTTTTACAACACAGCCTAGTAGTTTTTTATCGAATTTGTATAATAGAAAATAAATGCACGAGAAGCGCAAAATTTATTAATTTAAGTTTTTGTGAGAAATGATGGCCACTTTACTGCCTAGTTTCATCTAATCAAAGCTCCGCATTATACAACATATCACCTCCTCTGTTCATCTTAAAACATTAAAATAAAGGCCAAACTCTTTAATACTTTAGACTATTTCTCTACCCTACAACGCATAATTGTTGAGGTTCCCTTTATTTTGCAGGCATTTTTTTGTTTGCAAGTTTATCTAAGCAACCTATTATGCCCTCCCCCAAAGAAAATCCTGGATCCACTATTTTCTCTCTGAAAATCGAATTTAAAATAACAAATTTCAAGACATTAAAATGTCTAATAACCAGACAAAGAGCCTGAGTCATAGATCTCAGCAAAGAATATCTAAACAGGTTTTTCGGAAGTGACTCAGAAATAGCAAGTCTCTGACTTGAGAGACCGAGTATTGGGTGCTCAGAGACCGAGTATTGGGCATGTTGCAATCCAATCAAAGATTCTGCCCGGGATTTAGTCTGTGACCGACAACCGGTGGGTTTACCCTATTTCAATAAACTATGAAGAAAATAGTGACATATGGAGAATTCAGTGCATATAGCCTATAAAATGCAGGGTATATATTAGAATGTTAAGGGCAAGGGCATGGGTGCCCATAAGGGGGGAAGGGAGGCACCAGCTCCCCTGACTGACTGATGTTGCCTTACATTTTTGTTAAGAGGAGATTTATAAGTGCCCCTTTGATCATGCAGCCTACATCCCCTAGAATTCAGCTTATGGGTCCCTATAAGAGGGAGGTTAAAGTCAATATCAATTGGAAATGTATGTTATATTTAGATTCAGGATGAAATTCAGATCTTAAAGGTAGGCCTATGTCTATTTTTGGTTATCTTTTATTGAGTTAATAGCAAAATTTACCTAAACAGGAACATTTCATAGAGTCTAAAGACAGAAAATTAGGCCTATGGTAGCCTTACAAAAAGATATCATTGGATGAATTTGTATGACAACAGCTGATTATGAAGGTTTCCTCAAGTTGCAGCTTCTCACAATGATAGAATTTAAAATAATATGCCGAATAATATGCCTGGTTTCCGAAATAAAAAATGATTCAGTGGCTGTTATGCTACGAGCCAAATTACAAATACAGAAAATGACCGTAAACATTTTTAGAAGGAGCATATTGGATATTACGATTGGGATGAGCTGTGCAGACTATTGGTTTGAATTCCCATGGTTTGGTCTTTCAGAACTCGTGTTCAACCATACTACTCTGGTGTACTTAACTTCGAAGAGTCCGTGTGCAAAACATTCTGAACTCTTAATGTAAAAAGACTCTATAGCATCGCTTGGTTTAGCTCGAAGAGAAATGAAAATAATTTTGTTGAATTCTCTTGATCCGCACTTCAACGACTTAAAACTGGACTTCACAATTTATATAATCCAGCACTAAAACGCTCCTTTTATTTTTTTTTTCTTTTAAGTTTAAGAGGATACAGTATCTTAAACAATTTTTCTATTACGTCCATTATAAACTTTTTGAGTGTTTGTGGCCAAACTATTTAGAATATGTTGCCATAATTTGCAAAGCTTGGATAAGCAATCCAAGTAAATTAAAGAAGGTTAAAAGTTGACTCCCAGAAATCTTAGAAAAACCATTTATCTTCTCGGGTTTTGTACGCTAAGGCTTGCAAAAAGATTCTAAGGTACTGCATCCTCTAAAGGTATTTTGTCACAAGGAAACATTCGTAATTTGACTCATTCTGGACTCTCGTTATTTTACAAAGAGTGTATCCTGACCTTAAACTTAACTGACCGTAGTTGAACTGCGGTCGATTCAAAACCTTGTTATCCTTTACTCGGCGTTGCTCTGGATATTTTACTGTCAAATTCTAGCTGACTTTTTTTGCTCATGTCACTGAGGATGTTGGGAATTCTGCCAATATATCTGGATTTCTTTGCAAAGATTTTCTAAGGGTTTTTGAAAAAACTGTAATTGAAGTTCTTTTGATTATTCTTTTGAACGAAGATAAGAAATTAGTAAGAACTTTTAAACATTTTTTTCAAACTAAGAAAAAAAAATTCGACGTTGAGACATTTTCAGACTTTTTATGACTTTACATTGATCCTTCAATAAAACATTAAAGGCCAGCTAGCGAGAATCTCACATATTCTCCTTTTATGTCTCTATTATTTAAATTTTCTGATCTCGTATAATTATTTTGATCCATCAATATGCCATACCCTGAGAGCTTAATAGTCTTAGTTAATAGTACTTAAATAAAACATTTCTTCCCGACAGGACATGGGAAAAAAGACTGTGATGACGTTCTTTTCATCCACGACGGTCACTAACCAAAGCTGAATGAACTTCGATATTCTTAAAACAACAGCCTAAGGAAAAAAAGAAATATCAGTACACTAAGATTTTCGTGAGAAAATAATTTTGGTCGAAAGATTAAAGCGTTTCTTGGATTGATCAACCAAAAACAAGCCTAATGTCAGAGGCAAAATCAAAAAATTTCCAAAAAGCAATCAAAGCACCGAATTCGATTATTTGGGTTGTCACCATCAGTATTTTACATTTTTAGCTTTCTGGAAATTCTAATATTCTCTCTTTCTATAAAAATATGATTTTTTCTTACACCAAAAATGATTTTTTTTAAACAGGGTACTGACATTTTTTTTCAAATATCGTTAAAAAAAAAGAACAGTATGAATATCTATCAGCAATCACAATTACGAAAAAAAGTACTCATCGCTTAGAGAGACCCCACTTAAGAATTACGCTGCGTAAAACTCGAGATCAAACCGGTTTTACCTGTCTGTACTAAGAGACAATTAGATTACAACCAGTCGAAAACAAGCGGCGGGTGAGAGAACAGATTGGAAATATTGGAACACATAACATCTCTAGGTTATGGGCATAATATATTAATCCTAAAAACATAATAATTGAATGTGGGATAGATTAAAGGCTACTTATGTATTATATTGCTAAAACTCAAGCTTATGCTGTGTAAAACTCAAGAACAAACGGTTTTATATGTCTGTATTAAGATACAATTAGCTTACGCTCAGTGGAAAACAAGCGGCGGGAGACAGAATACAATGGAAATATTGGAACACATTGCAACTCTAGGTTTTAGGCATAATATATAAATCCTGAAAACATAATAATTGAATACGTGATAGATTAAATGGTACTTATGTATTATACTGCCAACACTCAAGTTTACGCTGTGTAAATCTCGAGTACAAACCAGTTTTATCAACCTGTATTAAAAGACAATTAGCTTACGCAAGAAGACAAGTGACGGGAGACAGAATATATTAGACCTGTTTAATTTGGGCTAAATATCTGTACATTAGGGGGAGGGATAGGTAGGCAAAATATTTAGACAGCATACAATGAGAAAACAATTCATACTTCATAATATGCAGAATCATTGTTCTCTAATACATTTTGGATGGAGATGCACTATTCTTTACCCCCATCCCCAAATGTCCAAATATATAACCAAATTTGTTTCTAAGTATTATATTTTCATCTTGTTTTAGTATATTTCATTGGAATTAACGTAATTTCACTTCTTGAGTAGGGTCACTGTAACAAATACGCATTCCAAAACATTAAAAAACCTCTAAGAAGGCTGCTTGTTTGCGGCCTCCCCTTTGCTTTGGTTACCTAGCCTTGAATAATCAATTCAATGAATTCAATGAATCAATTCAATGAATCAATTGTATGAATTCAACCGAATGGCGGCCTGGTGTTCAAAAGTCCTAAGAATGCATGTCAACGTCAAGCTGTTCGACACTCTACGATTTTTCCTTAGGAGTCTAATGACTCCACTCTTGGTTATTTATAATGTGATTTTTGAATTTTACAACGTGATTTAGTTTAATCAATTACGTACTGTTGCTGGTTATACGATTTAACAAAAATTATAGAGCGAATAAAATTTTTTTTAGAAAAAGTCCTTGTCGCCACACCGATGATATTGTTGTTTGTTGTTGACCGATGATTGGATTTACTTTGTGGTTATAAAGAGCCATCTAGTTTTTGAAAATAACCGGCTCTAGAAAAATTTGTTTCTAGATGAAACAGTAAGACAAGTTTAAAAAAGTTTTGATTTGAATAACATCATGTTGGAAATGTGATTTTTGGGAAACAAGATGCTTTTAGCACTCGTGCTAGCTTATACTCTTTTCCAGGTGAAGTAGAAATTTTCTTACCTCATTTTGTATTAATTTTTCTTTCCATTTAGAGGAATCTTTTGTAGCCTGGTTCTTTTCATAAGAAAGGTGCCATATGAACATCCTCAAAAAGTGTCAATTCTGGCCTATCGTCTAGAATTATTACCCTGACACACTTAGTATATAAGTAATAGAAAATTAGTAATAGAAAACTATTCAGCACAACCAGTTTTGGCCTAACAGGATATTTGATTGCTCATGTTGTTGAAAAAAATTCACCTAGGCTAGGCCTAGCCTAGTTGAGTTTAAGGAATTAAGCCACAATATGGATATCCATCTAGGAAGATAAACATAGTTAGCACATTTTGACTACTGCTTCACTCTACTTTACCCCAACCCCCCAATATTCAAATATATAGGCCTAGCCTAGAGTAAAAAACCAGTAGGCTAGGCTGTCCAATTGAGCAAAATTATATAAAACTAAAACCTTCACATGTTGTTACCAAAGAGTAATTGGGGAAAATTGTATATATCAGAGAAAATCTAAAAGTCTAAGCTATACATCAATATAGTTATTATAAAATTGTTCTAGATCAGACACTTGAAATTATTAGTTTATTGATTTTCCTACAAGAACCTCTTTTTGGAAATGCTTATTATTCTATTGTGATGTATATGTCCTATTACTGTTTCAGTTTTATTGACATAGCCTATTAGCAGAAAGCTGACTTTCTTCTGATTAAAAAAAAAATGTAGATAAAATTCTTGTTAATTGACTTCCTGCTATCTCAGAAACAGTTTAGGTTAGGAAAATAAAACTTTCAGGGAAGGGTCTAGGGGCTAAAGTATGTCCCGGGAAAGTATTTTGAAGCAACTACTTCTACTCCTTCTCCCTCTAGAGGGCCCTGAAATTTGCCTACATGACAGGTCTATACCTATTGAAATTTTGACAAAACAACATTTTACCATAATTTTCAATTACTAGTTGCTTTTTCTCTGCCTAGAGGGAGAAGGAGTGGAGGTAGTTGCTTCAAAATACCTTCCTGGGACATACTTTAGTCTGTAGATTCATCCCTGAAAGTTTCATTTTCCTAACCTAAACCCTTTCTGAGATAGCAAGAAGTCAATTAACTAGAATTTTACCAAAATGTAACTTGTTGTTTGATATTTATTCTTTAAATCACAAATGTTAGATTTCTTATATTAGAATATTATTTTCTAATATTAGAAATATTAGAAAAAGGCAGTGTTCTTGTTAGGCCCTGCTTTTCCCAGATTGCATAATGGTATAGTAAAATAGGGGTGGTCCTAAAAGCTATTTCTCTGGAATTCCAAAGAAAAGTGATCTTTCCCAAAACTTGTCTTTTATATGCTAGCCCAAATTAGCTTATATGCCATATTTCCACACCAGCCCATCATTCTTGTTTTTCTGGTCCTTGTTTTGGTAAATGTAGAGCAGTCCATATTATTGACCTACAAACAAAATGGATATACCACTTGATATCAATTTTTATGCTCTTTCTGAATATATTAGGCCTAATTGCTTTTGTAACTACTTCAATTTTATGCCCTTTATATATTGTTGAAATTTTTTTTTTTTATATTGTATTTAGGTATAAAAAAAAGTGTTTAGAATTCAATTATAAATTCATTTTATCATCCTCTAGGCTGAACAGCAAGAGGGGAGTTAACATCAACTTCATAAATTCATTTTATAAAAGTTACATATTTCACAAATATTGATTCATTATGACTAAGTTGGATAAAAAAAAATAAAAATAAAAATACTTTCTCAATTTTTCTATCTACCATGTTTTTTCTGTCAGCTTTGATATTTTTCTACATTTAGATGAAACAGCATTTTTTTAGGCAACCTAACAGAATAAGAAGAAAACATGGTAGAACTGTTGTGAATTTTTTATTTGACTTAATTCATGACAGATCAATGTTTTTAAATTATGTAGACTAACTTTGACAAAATGGATTTACAATGAAATAATAAGAATGAAACGAATATTTTAACCCTTTTTTTATACCCCAAAGTTATAGAAAGAAATTACCATTTTTAAGTGTTCAAAAAGGGTTTAAAATTAAATTTGCAACAAAGGCAGTTATTATTACCCAGAAACAGCATAAAAATGTCATCAAGTGGTATGTCCACTTTATCTGAAGGTTAATAATATGGATTGCTCCATATTTACCCTTGTTTCATCATAGTTACCTTAAATCACAGCCTAGAGCAAATCTAAGGGATTTCCATCCTTGTAATGCTTCATTTTGACTTCTGTAGGTTGTTTGATGTGGTTGCTTGCTGCATTTGGGCTGAGGACTCAATGGTTTCCCAGTTGTACAGGAACTCTTGCTGTAGCCATTCTTTGTCAAGATTTTGCTCCAATACACCTGTCAAATCAGCAACCACTATATCTTCAGAGAATTGATTCCACAAGTTTGTTACATGCTGACTGAAGAAATGGCTTCTTTTTTAGATTAAGGAGCATCTCTTGAAGATTTTCTTGGAATGCCCTCTAATTACAGAATTTTCTGTGGGGGGGGGGGCAAGGAGAGAGAACTTCTTTGGAAATAATTTTGTGGGCCAAAATCATGTTACCATGTCTCCTCCAGTATGCAAGAGTAGGAAGTTCAAGTGATAAGTGATGTAAATTCACTTATGGTAAATACCATATGAAAATACCATAGGGATTAAAAACTCTCCATATGGCATTTTTTTGAGACCTTTGACCATTTTCGTTGCTCTGAAATCCATGATCATTCAGAGATGTTGCATTCTAAAGAGACTTTCTGAAAGTAAATGTTGATACCACCCTAGTTATGTTGAATTTTTACAAATGATATATCTATTCTAGTTTAGAATATGGTATCCAATTCTTTTCAATGTGTCCCCCTTCTACATTTAATAACCTGGAACCTTTACAAAATTCTGCTGTTCAAATTGCTCTGGGTTTGTACAAGCATACTCCACTGTCTAAAATAAAACGATTGTATGGTTTGGTCTACCTAAGTGAAAGAGCATGCAGTTAAAGAAAGAAATACTTCTTGCAAATTCAAGTGTATAGAATCAAGCATGTTGTGTATAAATGGGCTTTTGCTTTGAAGTCAGCATTAACTAATGCCATTCATCTTGCAATCCAATTCAACTGAAGGTCCCAAATTGGGGTCAATATTCCCCTTATGCATGTCTCTTTACTGACGCTTTGCCTTGGGAAATGAGTCCACCTATTTGTCAAGCAGAACTTATTCTGATTATTAAAAACCCCAATTCCCAATTACAAGATACAGACTATTTTGGCTGAACAGATTTCAAAGTTGTACCCTAATCACAGGAATATCTATTCAGATGGATCTGTCTAAGGTGAGAAAGCTGGAGCAGGAATATGTATCCCATCACTAGATCTTAACCTTTATTCACCCCTTCCTTTGGGATCTTCCATTTCGTGTGCCAAATTATGAGCCATTCACCAGGCCCTAGACTTTCTTATAAATTATAGTACTGTAGATGAGAACATTCTTTGTCTTTCTGACTCCAAATTGGTAATACAATTTCTCAAAAAATTAGTAGAATTGCCAATGATAAGGACTTATTCAATATTAGAAGACAACTTCTGAGCCTTCAGATCAAAGGCAACCAGATTTTTTTCCAATGTGTTCTGAGTAATAAAGGCATCAAATATAATGACACAATGTAATGCAGCATTATATTAAATGTAATGCTGATTTAATAGCAGCCAAGGCTTCTTTGTTAAACCCAAGTCCTCCCTCTGACCTCAATTCACAAGACATTGTTAGGCAAAGATTTAATATTAATCTCAGTAAATTGAGTGCCTTTCATACTAGATTACACACAGTGCAATATTACTGTCTGAAATCAGGTGCCCTTCTTCTCAATAGTTGGCTATTTAATTGGAAGTTATATCACTTCCCTCTATGCTGTGTCTGCTACTCAACATGAAATTATTCAGTATGTCTTATTTGATGTTCAGCCACTTACTTACTTAAAGTTGTTCAGCACCAATACATGTTTGATGCCCTCTGTTTGCTTGATGGGTTTGTAGTTGGTTGATCTTTAAGCTGTGTTGATCACTCAGCAAATGTGTTGAATTTGTTGTTATGTTTCTCTCAGGACTTGTCAACTCTGTTTTTGAAGCTATTGATGTTTGGTGCTTGGATGGCAAGGTTCAGACAGGTTGTTCCATGTGTAAACTGCTTGTGCTGAGTGTGTAGGCTATTTCCCTGAAGTGCCTCTGCTGCATAGCTAATATACCAAATGCCTGCACTGCCTTGGCACATAGATAGAAAGATATTTAAGGCATCTATTGGCATCTTAAAGAAGAGAGAAATTGATTAGCAATCACTAAAGTACAATGACAACAATAGAAAAGGGGTTGATTCATCAGATGAATTAGAATGTGCAGAAGAGAGTGGGAGTGAATGGGAAGAACCATATAGATACCAGCCAGCCTATAGGCCTTACACTGCTTGGGACAGGTAGCTCAATTAACAGCACTTCCCACCACCAATGAATAGAACTAAGAATTTTGATTAAGATTACTGGTTATTATTTACCAGGAAGACATATTTATTTCCACAGGCTTGGTTACAGACAAGGATGAAGTATTTATGGTTATCTGGATGCCTTTTTGGGAGTCAAAAGGGTGAAAGGACTAATTTGTAGTTCATATACCCTGTATACGAATTTTGGAACTGGATGTTTATTTTGAAACTTTTTCATAATTTGCATTTAATTTGGTTTCTTATTCAATGCTCTTTCCAAATATAATAATTCATACTGTTGTAAATTGATCACTAATGTTGCCAGATATAACTTTAGGCTGCATACAAAGTTTGCTGCTTTTTTATAAGATTGGCTTTATTTGGCATTATGAACCAACTGTTGCTGAAAAATAATTGCAAACCCACAAAATCTGCAAGCATTTGTCTACAGTCTGAGACTGTATCTTGCCCTGCTAAGGAGAGGGGGGGGGGGCTGGGATACAATTTTGATAGCAGTAGCTATTATGTTTGTGGCAGTAGTATTGAATTAAAATCAAGTTGCCACCAATCCAGGGGTGATTGGAGAAAAAGGCAAGACAGTTGATAGTCTGAGTGAGAGGCATAGTTGGCATAAGCCTTTTTCAGAAATGTATAAAAATGATGCCATTTTCCTTTGTTGATAGATTAGTCTATCAAAGACTCTTTAATTGGAAATAAAAGTGTGTCTTTCTTTATTTCTATCTAGTCTCAGCTTATAAGCAAAATCATTGGCAGTATAATAGCACTGACTAAGTAAAGAGCATTGTAAGCTCTAAATATTATTTACCTTAAATCACAGCTCAGAGCAATATAAGGATTTTCAATCCATGTGATGCTCCAGTGACAAAAAAATTTGTTTGGTGTAGGTTGTGGCTATTGATCTAGACTCTTTTGGAGGACTTTGTAGCTTCCCAATTGTAAAGGAACTCCTGGCAGAGCCATCCTTATCAAGGTGGGACTTGAACGTGTCAGTTGAAGTTGCAGAAACTGTTTCCTCAGACAGTTGATTCCACAGATTGATGACTCTTTTGCTGAAGAAATGACTTCTATGTCTACTCGTGGAATACTGCATGGGGAGCTTCATTGAATGTCCTCTAGTACCAGAATGCAAGGGCTGTGCAAAGAGACCACAAAGGGCGTTTTTAGGAAGGGATTTTTTTGGTTAAAATAATGTCACCCCTTTTCTGTTGGTACGTCAGTGTTGGCAGCTTCAAAGGATGTAGTCTTTCTTTGTATGGAAATTTATTCATGCTGCTAACCTTCTTAGTGGCCCAACACTGGACATCCTCAAGCAGCTTCTTATCTTTTTTGAAAAAAGGGCTGCCAATGACATTCCAACCTCCAGATGTGGTCATACAAGCACCTTATATAACTTCATAAAAACTCTTGGGTGTTGGCTGGAGATGGTTCTTTTTATGATACCAAGGGATTTATTTGCAGAAGATGAAACAGACTTAGCATGGCTGCTAAACTTTAATTGGTGATCAACAATAACCTAAAGATCTCTTTCATTGGAAACAGCAAAAAGGAAGTTGTCTTGAAGGAAATACTTATGATGCTTATTTGTTATTTTTTTCACCATGGCACTTTGTACTGAAGGAGTTGTTTTAGAAACTTCAAAAGGATCTTATTTTATTGGGAATTGTAAGCTCTAATGCCTGTTAAAGAGTCAAAAGTGATTGGAAGGAAATCAACCTCCCACCAAAACTAATCATTTCCCCAAACACATCCAAACAAAATTTGTTCAACATAGTTGAAAGGCTCAGTAATTATGTCTTTTGTAATGTCAATCCTCCACAACCCTTAGGGCAATGGCTATAAGCTATGCTACTTGCACATTATTAACATATAAAGTTTTTATGGAAAGGGTGGCTGTAGAAACTTTGGAGGAGGCTCTTCATGGGAGATCAGAAGTTCTAGTGCCCTTTCTAAGAGCCAAAAGTGATCAGAAAGCAACTAGTCCCCCCCTCTTGCCCTGTTTTTCCCAAATGCATCTGTTAAAATTTTGCAATAGCCACTGTCAGATTATTTTGTTCAAAAGAGTCCAAAGATCATATAATAATGCCTCCAGGGTTGACACAAACTTACTGAGTCTGGGGACAAGGGTTGTAAGTTATGCCCTGGGGGTATATAAGGTTTTTATGGAAGGGGTAACTGTATAAACTTTCAAGGCTTGTTTGATTGGAAATTAAAAGTTTAATTCCATTTTTAAGCGTCAAAAGTGATCAGATGGCAACTAGCACCCCACTATTCTACAAACACATTCGATCACATTTTCAAAATTTCTATTTTTTCATAATTATCCAAACATCATACAACAATACCTCCAAGGTTGACACAACCACCAGGGTAAGATAAGATAATATTTATTTGCAAAAGGCTATCACAAGCTCTAAAGAGCCGAATTCGCTTTATATGGCCGAAATTCGGCGAAATTCGGCGAAGAGCCGAATTCGCTTTATATTTTTGGCATCTAGTGTTTGGTCCTTCAATAGGAAGGTTTTCAAGGCCAGTTTATAAACCACAATGAGTTTGAAGGTTCAACAATTTTAGTCAAAATTGATGTCTCAAGTCATGTATATAACTTTAAGGAAATTCAAATTGAGTAATTTCAGTGCTTCATCATATGTTAAGTAGCTGTGTCTTTTTTACAGCTGTTAATTTTACAGCTGTTTGTGTACAATGTTAAGTCTGTCTGTTTGGCCCTTAATCAAGCCTGGATGCTAAGTCTGAGATACCTATTCATCTCTGACAATCAAGTTTCCCATTTAAGTGACTACATGAACATCTTATTTTACGTGCATTTGTATTTCTTCTCAATTTGGTCAGGTTGCAAGTATATTGTATAATCCATGGGCTGCCAGATTTCTTAGACACTTTTTCTGTGTGAAAACTTTGCTATATTGTTTCAACAGTTCCTTACAGAACACAGTCGCTATTGTGTCACCACTAGAAAATGGTAGGACATTTTGCAAGTCGAAAGCTGAGACCCATTCCTTGTAGATATTTATTAACTCTGATAATTAGGGCCTCTACATCGTACTTTTGTAAGCATGTTCAGAATAAATTTTATTAGGTATCCAAACAATGCACTGGTCACTCATACCAACTGGAGGTAGTGTAAACGCTCTTTACGCTAAAGTTTGACGCTTTCTCTCCACTCCATTTTTTAAAACATTAAAAAGCTTTAGTGTAAAGAGTGGGGTGTTGAAGAGAGAACAGCCCCTTTCATATACAGAGTAATTTCTGTCCGTTTTAAGTTTTAATGTCGCTCCTTACTTTTGGTTAAAAAAAACTTGTTTTTTATTTATTTAATTTCTGAACGTTTTTGAATTACAGCATGTTTTGATTTTGGCTCTCCACACTGGAATAATTAAAACGAAATTTGCCTATATATTTTTTTTTTGGCTAAATGTTTTTCTCATAGTTTTGATCGGATAATTTTAGAGAAAAAGGAGCAGAGGAGGCCTAGTTACCCTCCAATTTGCGGCTACTTAAAAAGGCAACTAGAACTTTTAATTATTTACAAACGTTTTTGTAACTTACGAATTAACTTACGTAACGAACTTCTATATTCGTATGTTTTTACTACTTATATGAGGGGGTTCGCCTCCTCGTGAATACCTCGCTCTTCATACTAAAGCTTATATTGTGTCCCAATTCCTTAAGAATGGCCCCTGAATCACAAAGACCGTAGAATAAATAGTTGAAAATACTAAAAATACTTTAGCGTAAAGAGCGAGATATTAGAAGGAAGTGAACCCCTCATATGCGTAATAATTTCTGTTCGTTTTAAGTTTTAATGCTCCTCATTACTTTCAGTTGAAAAGTCCTTCAGTCTTTGTTAAGTTTTACTAATGTCGCATACCGCCAAAAATTATTTAATTAAATTTAGGTTTATCAACGGAATCTGTCCGTATTACTACAAAAGCCAACTGCAAGGCGAATATCTTCATTTTGTAGTAACAAGGAGGAGAAATTAAAATCATAACTTCTTTTTACTGTCAAAAATTTGTTTTTGAGTCTGTCTTGCTATGGCACTAAGGCAAAGAAATTGATAGGCCTATCATTACTTTTTTGGTAGTCTGTTTTGGTTTTTTGGGTTTGCTTGTTTTGCAAAGAGGGGTGGCTTTTACAACACAGCCTAGTAGTTTTTTATCGAATTTGTATAATAGAAAATAAATGCACGAGAAGCGCAAAATTTATTAATTTAAGTTTTTGTGAGAAATGATGGCCACTTTACTGCCTATTTTCATCTAATCAAAGCTCCGCATTATACAACATATCACCTCCTCTGTTCATCTTAAAACATTAAAATAAAGGCCAAACTCTTTAATACTTTAGACTATTTCTCTACCCTACAACGCATAATTGTTGAGGTTCCCTTTATTTTGCGGGCATTTTTTTGTTTGCAAGTTTATCTAAGCAACCTATTATGCCCTCCCCCAAAGAAAATCCTGGATCCACTATTTTCTCTCTGAAAATCGAATTTAAAATAACAAATTTCAAGACATTAAAATGTCTAATAACCAGACAAAGAGCCTGAGTCATAGATCTCAGCAAAGAATATCTAAACAGGTTTTTCGGAAGTGACTCAGAAATAGCAAGTCTCTGACTTGAGAGACCGAGTATTGGGTGCTCAGAGACCGAGTATTGGGCATGTTGCAATCCAATCAAAGATTCTGCCCGGGATTTAGTCTGTGACCGACAACCGGTGGGTTTACCCTATTTCAATAAACTATGAAGAAAATAGTGACATATGGAGAATTCAGTGCATATAGCCTATAAAATGCAGGGTATATATTAGAATGTTAAGGGCAAGGGCATGGGTGCCCATAAGGGGGGAAGGGAGGCACCAGCTCCCCTGACTGACTGATGTTGCCTTACATTTTTGTTAAGAGGAGATTTATAAGTGCCCCTTTGATCATGCAGCCTACATCCCCTAGAATTCAGCTTATGGGTCCCTATAAGAGGGAGGTTAAAGTCAATATCAATTGGAAATGTATGTTATATTTAGATTCAGGATGAAATTCAGATCTTAAAGGTAGGCCTATGTCTATTTTTGGTTATCTTTTATTGAGTTAATAGCAAAATTTACCTAAACAGGAACATTTCATAGAGTCTAAAGACAGAAAATTAGGCCTATGGTAGCCTTACAAAAAGATATCATTGGATGAATTTGTATGACAACAGCTGATTATGAAGGTTTCCTCAAGTTGCAGCTTCTCACAATGATAGAATTTAAAATAATATGCCGAATAATATGCCTGGTTTCCGAAATAAAAAATGATTCAGTGGCTGTTATGCTACGAGCCAAATTACAAATACAGAAAATGACCGTAAACATTTTTAGAAGGAGCATATTGGATATTACGATTGGGATGAGCTGTGCAGACTATTGGTTTGAATTCCCATGGTTTGGTCTTTCAGAACTCGTGTTCAACCATACTACTCTGGTGTACTTAACTTCGAAGAGTCCGTGTGCAAAACATTCTGAACTCTTAATGTAAAAAGACTCTATAGCATCGCTTGGTTTAGCTCGAAGAGAAATGAAAATAATTTTGTTGAATTCTCTTGATCCGCACTTCAACGACTTAAAACTGGACTTCACAATTTATATAATCCAGCACTAAAACGCTCCTTTTATTTTTTTTTTCTTTTAAGTTTAAGAGGATACAGTATCTTAAACAATTTTTCTATTACGTCCATTATAAACTTTTTGAGTGTTTGTGGCCAAACTATTTAGAATATGTTGCCATAATTTGCAAAGCTTGGATAAGCAATCCAAGTAAATTAAAGAAGGTTAAAAGTTGACTCCCAGAAATCTTAGAAAAACCATTTATCTTCTCGGGTTTTGTACGCTAAGGCTTGCAAAAAGATTCTAAGGTACTGCATCCTCTAAAGGTATTTTGTCACAAGGAAACATTCGTAATTTGACTCATTCTGGACTCTCGTTATTTTACAAAGAGTGTATCCTGACCTTAAACTTAACTGACCGTAGTTGAACTGCGGTCGATTCAAAACCTTGTTATCCTTTACTCGGCGTTGCTCTGGATATTTTACTGTCAAATTCTAGCTGACTTTTTTTGCTCATGTCACTGAGGATGTTGGGAATTCTGCCAATATATCTGGATTTCTTTGCAAAGATTTTCTAAGGGTTTTTGAAAAAACCGTAATTGAAGTTCTTTTGATTATTCTTTTGAACGAAGATAAGAAATTAGTAAGAACTTTTAAACATTTTTTTCAAACTAAGAAAAAAAAATTCGACGTTGAGACATTTTCAGACTTTTTATGACTTTACATTGATCCTTCAATAAAACATTAAAGGCCAGCTAGCGAGAATCTCACATATTCTCCTTTTATGTCTCTATTATTTAAATTTTCTGATCTCGTATAATTATTTTGATCCATCAATATGCCATACCCTGAGAGCTTAATAGTCTTAGTTAATAGTACTTAAATAAAACATTTCTTCCCGACAGGACATGGGAAAAAAGACTGTGATGACGTTCTTTTCATCCACGACGGTCACTAACCAAAGCTGAATGAACTTCGATATTCTTAAAACAACAGCCTAAGGAAAAAAAAAAATATCAGTACACTAAGATTTTCGTGAGAAAATAATTTTGGTCGAAAGATTAAAGCGTTTCTTGGATTGATCAACCAAAAACAAGCCTAATGTCAGAGGCAAAATCAAAAAATTTCCAAAAAGCAATCAAAGCACCGAATTCGATTATTTGGGTTGTCACCATCAGTATTTTACATTTTTAGCTTTCTGGAAATTCCAATATTCTCTCTTTCTATAAAAATATGATTTTTTCTTACACCAAAAATGATTTTTTTTTAAACAGGGTACTGACGTTTTTTTTCAAATATCGTTAAAAAAAAAAAACAGTATGAATATCTATCAGCAATCACAATTACGAAAAAAAGTACTCATCGCTTAGAGTGACCCCACTGAAGAATTACGCTGCGTAAAACTCGAGATCAAACCGGTTTTATCTGTCTGTACTAAGAGACAATTAGATTACAACCAGTCGAAAACAAGCGGCGGGTGAGAGAACAGATTGGAAATATTGGAACACATAACATCTCTAGGTTATGGGCATAATATATTAATCCTAAAAACATAATAATTGAATGTGGGATAGATTAAAGGCTACTTATGTATTATATTGCTAAAACTCAAGCTTATGCTGTGTAAAACTCAAGAACAAACGGTTTTATATGTCTGTATTAAGATACAATTAGCTTACGCTCAGTGGAAAACAAGCGGCGGGAGACAGAATACAATGGAAATATTGGAACACATTGCAACTCTAGGTTTTAGGCATAATATATAAATCCTGAAAACATAATAATTGAATACGTGATAGATTAAATGGTACTTATGTATTATACTGCCAACACTCAAGTTTACGCTGTGTAAATCTCGAGTACAAACCAGTTTTATCAACCTGTATTAAAAGACAATTAGCTTACGCAAGAAGACAAGTGACGGGAGACAGAATATATTAGACCTGTTTAATTTGGGCTAAATATCTGTACATTAGGGGGAGGGATAGGTAGGCAAAATATTTAGACAGCATACAATGAGAAAACAATTCATACTTCATAATATGCAGAATCATTGTTCTCTAATACATTTTGGATGGAGATGCACTATTCTTTACCCCCATCCCCAAATGTCCAAATATATAACCAAATTTGTTTCTAAGTATTATATTTTCATCTTGTTTTAGTATATTTCATTGGAATTAACGTAATTTCACTTCTTGAGTAGGGTCACTGTAACAAATACGCATTCCAAAACATTAAAAAACCTCTAAGAAGGCTGCTTGTTTGCGGCCTCCCCTTTGCTTTGGTTACCTAGCCTTGAATAATCAATATGAATTCAACCGAATGGCGGCCTGGTGTTCAAAAGTCCTAAGAATGCATGTCAACGTCAAGCTGTTCGACACTCTACGATTTTTCCTTAGGAGTCTAATGACTCCACTCTTGGTTATTTATAATGTGATTTTTGAATTTTACAACGTGATTTAGTTTAATCAATTACGTACTGTTGCTGGTTATACGATTTAACAAAAATTATAGAGCGAATAAAATTTTTTTTTAGAAAAAGTCCTTGTCGCCACACCGATGATATTGTTGTTTGTTGTTGACCGATGATTGGATTTACTTTGTGGTTATAAAGAGCCATCTAGTTTTTGAAAATAACCGGCTCTAGAAAAATTTGTTTCTAGATGAAACAGTAAGACAAGTTTAAAAAAGTTTTGATTTGAATAACATCATGTTGGAAATGTGATTTTTGGGAAACAAGATGCTTTTAGCACTCGTGCTAGCTTATACTCTTTTCCAGGTGAAGTAGAAATTTTCTTACCTCATTTTGTATTAATTTTTCTTTCCATTTAGAGGAATCTTTTGTAGCCTGGTTCTTTTCATAAGAAAGGTGCCATATGAATATCCTCAAAAAGTGTCAATTCTGGCCTATCGTCTAGAATTATTACCCTGACACACTTAGTATATAAGTAATAGAAAATTAGTAATAGAAAACTATTCAGCACAACCAGTTTTGGCCTAACAGGATATTTGATTGCTCATGTTGTTGAAAAAAATTCACCTAGGCTAGGCCTAGCCTAGTTGAGTTTAAGGAATTAAGCCACAATATGGATATCCATCTAGGAAGATAAACATAGTTAGCACATTTTGACTACTGCTTCACTCTACTTTACCCCAACCCCCCAATATTCAAATATATAGGCCTAGCCTAGAGTAAAAAACCAGTAGGCTAGGCTGTCCAATTGAGCAAAATTATATAAAACTAAAACCTTCACATGTTGTTACCAAAGAGTAATTGGGGAAAATTGTATATATCAGAGAAAATCTAAAAGTCTAAGCTATACATCAATATAGTTAGCCTATTATAAAATTGTTCTAGATCAGACACTTGAAATTATTAGTTTATTGATTTTCCTACAAGAACCTCTTTTTGGAAATGCTTATTATTCTATTGTGATGTATATGTCCTATTACTGTTTCAGTTTTATTGACATAGCCTATTAGCAGAAAGCTGACTTTCTTCTGATTAAAAAAAAAATGTAGATAAAATTCTTGTTAATTGACTTCCTGCTATCTCAGAAACAGTTTAGGTTAGGAAAATAAAACTTTCAGGGAAGGGTCTAGGGGCTAAAGTATGTCCCGGGATAGTATTTTGAAGCAACTACTTCTACTCCTTCTCCCTCTAGGTCCACCTCCACTCCTTTTCCCTCTGAAGGGCCCTGAAATTTGCCTACATGACAGGTCTATACCTATTGAAATTTTGACAAAACAACATTTTACCATAATTTTCAATTACTAGTTGCTTTTTCTCTGCCTAGAGGGAGAAGGAGTGGAGGTAGTTGCTTCAAAATACCTTCCTGGGACATACTTTAGTCTGTAGATTCATCCCTGAAAGTTTCATTTTCCTAACCTAAACCCTTTCTGAGATAGCAAGAAGTCAATTAACTAGAATTTTACCAAAATGTAACTTGTTGTTTGATATTTATTCTTTAAATCACAAATATTAGATTTCTTATATTAGAATATTATTTTCTAATATTAGAAATATTAGAAAAAGGCAGTGTTCTTGTTAGGCCCTGCTTTTCCCAGATTGCATAATGGTATAGTAAAATAGGGGTGGTCCTAAAAGCTATTTCTCTGGAATTCCAAAGAAAAGTGATCTTTCCCAAAACTTGTCTTTTATATGCTAGCCCAAATTAGCTTATATGCCATATTTCCACACCAGCCCATCATTCTTGTTTTTCTGGTCCTTGTTTTGGTAAATGTAGAGCAGTCCATATTATTGACCTACAAACAAAATGGATATACCACTTGATATCAATTTTTATGCTCTTTCTGAATATATTAGGCCTAATTGCTTTTGTAACTACTTCAATTTTATGCCCTTTATATATTGTTGAAATTTTTTTTTTTTATATTGTATTTAGGTATAAAAAAAAGTGTTTAGAATTCAATTATAAATTCATTTTATCATCCTCTAGGCTGAACAGCAAGAGGGGAGTTAACATCAACTTCATAAATTCATTTTATAAAAGTTACATATTTCACAAATATTGATTCATTATGACTAAGTTGGATAAAAAAAAATAAAAATAAAAATACTTTCTCAATTTTTCTATCTACCATGTTTTTTCTGTCAGCTTTGATATTTTTCTACATTTAGATGAAACAGCATTTTTTTAGGCAACCTAACAGAATAAGAAGAAAACATGGTAGAACTGTTGTGAATTTTTTATTTGACTTAATTCATGACAGATCAATGTTTTTAAATTATGTAGACTAACTTTGACAAAATGGATTTACAATGAAATAATAAGAATGAAACGAATATTTTAACCCTTTTTTTATACCCCAAAGTTATAGAAAGAAATTACCATTTTTAAGTGTTCAAAAAGGGTTTAAAATTAAATTTGCAACAAAGGCAGTTATTATTACCCAGAAACAGCATAAAAATGTCATCAAGTGGTATGTCCACTTTATCTGAAGGTTAATAATATGGATTGCTCCATATTTACCCTTGTTTCATCATAGTTACCTTAAATCACAGCCTAGAGCAAATCTAAGGGATTTCCATCCTTGTAATGCTTCATTTTGACTTCTGTAGGTTGTTTGATGTGGTTGCTTGCTGCATTTGGGCTGAGGACTCAATGGTTTCCCAGTTGTACAGGAACTCTTGCTGTAGCCATTCTTTGTCAAGATTTTGCTCCAATACACCTGTCAAATCAGCAACCACTATATCTTCAGAGAATTGATTCCACAAGTTTGTTACATGCTGACTGAAGAAATGGCTTCTTTCTTAGATTAAGGAGCATCTCTTGAAGATTTTCTTGGAATGCCCTCTAATTACAGAATTTTCTGTGGGGGGGGGCAAGGAGAGAGAACTTCTTTGGAAATAATTTTGTGGGCCAAAATCATGTTACCATGTCTCCTCCAGTATGCAAGAGTAGGAAGTTCATGTGATAAGTGATGTAAATTCACTTATGGTAAATACCATATGAAAATACCATATGGATTAAATACTATATGGATGTAAACTCTCCATATGGCATTTTTTTGAGACCTTTGACCATTTTCGTTGCTCTGAAATCCATGATCATTCAGAGATGTTGCATTCTAAAGAGACTTTCTGAAAGTAAATGTTGATACCACCCTAGTTATGTTGAATTTTTACAAATGATATATCTATTCTAGTTTAGAATATGGTATCCAATTCTTTTCAATGTGTCCCCCTTCTACATTTAATAACCTGGAACCTTTACAAAATTCTGCTGTTCAAATTGCTCTGGGTTTGTACAAGCATACTCCACTGTCTAAAATAAAACGATTGTATGGTTTGGTCTACCTAAGTGAAAGAGCATGCAGTTAAAGAAAGAAATACTTCTTGCAAATTCAAGTGTATAGAATCAAGCATGTTGTGTATAAATGGGCTTTTGCTTTGAAGTCAGCATTAACTAATGCCATTCATCTTGCAATCCAATTCAACTGAAGGTCCCAAATTGGGGTCAATATTCCCCTTATGCATGTCTCTTTACTGACGCTTTGCCTTGGGAAATGAGTCCACCTATTTGTCAAGCAGAACTTATTCTGATTATTAAAAACCCCAATTCCCAATTACAAGATACAGACTATTTTGGCTGAACAGATTTCAAAGTTGTACCCTAATCACAGGAATATCTATTCAGATGGATCTGTCTAAGGTGAGAAAGCTGGAGCAGGAATATGTATCCCATCACTAGATCTTAACCTTTATTCACCCCTTCCTTTGGGATCTTCCATTTCGTGTGCCAAATTATGAGCCATTCACCAGGCCCTAGACTTTCTTATAAATTATAGTACTGTAGATGAGAACATTCTTTGTCTTTCTGACTCCAAATTGGTAATACAATTTCTCAAAAAATTAGTAGAATTGCCAATGATAAGGACTTATTCAATATTAGAAGACAACTTCTGAGCCTTCAGATCAAAGGCAACCAGATTTTTTTCCAATGTGTTCTGAGTAATAAAGGCATCAAATATAATGACACAATGTAATGCAGCATTATATTAAATGTAATGCTGATTTAATAGCAGCCAAGGCTTCTTTGTTAAACCCAAGTCCTCCCTCTGACCTCAATTCACAAGACATTGTTAGGCAAAGATTTAATATTAATCTCAGTAAATTGAGTGCCTTTCATACTAGATTACACACAGTGCAATATTACTGTCTGAAATCAGGTGCCCTTCTTCTCAATAGTTGGCTATTTAATTGGAAGTTATATCACTTCCCTCTATGCTGTGTCTGCTACTCAACATGAAATTATTCAGTATGTCTTATTTGATGTTCAGCCACTTACTTACTTAAAGTTGTTCAGCACCAATACATGTTTGATGCCCTCTGTTTGCTTGATGGGTTTGTAGTTGGTTGATCTTTAAGCTGTGTTGACCACTCAGCAAATGTGTTGAATTTGTTGTTATGTTTCTCTCAGGACTTGTCAACTCTGTTTTTGAAGCTATTGATGTTTGGTGCTTGGATGGCAAGGTTCAGACAGGTTGTTCCATGTGTCAACTGCTTGTGCTGAGTGTGTAGGCTATTTCCCTGAAGTGCCTCTGCTGCATAGCTAATATACCAAATGCCTGCACTGCCTTGGCACATAGATAGAAAGATATTTAAGGCATCTATTGGCATCTTAAAGAAGAGAGAAATTGATTAGCAATCACTAAAGTACAATGACAACAATAGAAAAGGGGTTGATTCATCAGATGAATTAGAATGTGCAGAAGAGAGTGGGAGTGAATGGGAAGAACCATATAGATACCAGCCAGCCTATAGGCCTTACACTGCTTGGGACAGGTAGCTCAATTACCAGCACTTCCCACCACCAATGAATAGAACTAAGAATTTTGATTAAGATTACTGGTTATTATTTACCAGGAAGACATATTTATTTCCACAGGCTTGGTTACAGACAAGGATGAAGTATTTATGGTTATCTGGATGCCTTTTTGGGAGTCAAAAGGGTGAAAGGACTAATTTGTAGTTCATATACCCTGTATACGAATTTTGGAACTGGATGTTTATTTTGAAACTTTTTCATAATTTGCATTTAATTTGGTTTCTTATTCAATGCTCTTTCCAAATATAATAATTCATACTGTTGTAAATTGATCACTAATGTTGCCAGATATAACTTTAGGCTGCATACAAAGTTTGCTGCTTTTTTATAAGATTGGCTTTATTTGGCATTATGAACCAACTGTTGCTGAAAAAGAATTGCAAACCCACAAAATCTGCAAGCATTTGTCTACAGTCTGAGACTGTATCTTGCCCTGCTAAGGAGAGGGGGGGGGGGGCTGGGATACAATTTTGATAGCAGTAGCTATTATATTTGTGGCAGTAGTATTGAATTAAAATCAAGTTGCCACCAATCCAGGGGTGATTGGAGAAAAAGGCAAGACAGTTGATAGTCTGAGTGAGAGGCATAGTTGGCATAAGCCTTTTTTAGAAATGTATAAAAATGATGCCATTTTCCTTTGTTGATAGATTAGTCTATCAAAGACTCTTTAATTGGAAATAAAAGTGTGTCTTTCTTTATTTCTATCTAGTCTCAGCTTATAAGCAAAATCATTGGCAGTATAATAGCACTGACTAAGTAAAGAGCATTGTAAGCTCTAAATATTATTTACCTTAAATCACAGCTCAGAGCAATATAAGGATTTTCAATCCATGTGATGCTCCAGTGACAAAAAAATTTGTTTGGTGTAGGTTGTGGCTATTGATCTAGACTCTTTTGGAGGACTTTGTAGCTTCCCAATTGTAAAGGAACTCCTGGCAGAGCCATCCTTATCAAGGTGGGACTTGAACGTGTCAGTTGAAGTTGCAGAAACTGTTTCCTCAGACAGTTGATTCCACAGATTGATGACTCTTTGGCTGAAGAAATGACTTCTATGTCTACTCGTGGAATACTGCATGGGGAGCTTCATTGAATGTCCTCTAGTACCAGAATGCAAGGGCTGTGCAAAGAGACCACAAAGGGCGTTTTTAGGAAGGGATTTTTTTGGTTAAAATAATGTCACCCCTTTTCTGTTGGTACGTCAGTGTTGGCAGCTTCAAAGGATGTAGTCTTTCTTTGTATGGAAATTTATTCATGCTGCTAACCTTCTTAGTGGCCCAACACTGGACATCCTCAAGCAGCTTCTTATCTTTTTTGAAAAAAGGGCTGCCAATGACATTCCAACCTCCAGATGTGGTCATACAAGCACCTTATATAACTTCATAAAAACTCTTGGGTGTTGGCTGGAGATGGTTCTTTTTATGATACCAAGGGATTTATTTGCAGAAGATGAAACAGACTTAGCATGGCTGCTAAACTTTAATTGGTGATCAACAATAACCTAAAGATCTCTTTCATTGGAAACAGCAAAAAGGAAGTTGTCTTGAAGGAAATACTTATGATGCTTATTTGTTATTTTTTTCACCATGGCACTTTGTACTGAAGGAGTTGTTTTAGAAACTTCAAAAGGATCTTATTTTATTGGGAATTGTAAGCTCTAATGCCTGTTAAAGAGTCAAAAGTGATTGGAAGGAAATCAACCTCCCACCAAAACTAATCATTTCCCCAAACACATCCAAACAAAATTTGTTCAACATAGTTGAAAGGCTCAGTAATTATGTCTTTTGTAATGTCAATCCTCCACAACCCTTAGGGCAATGGCTATAAGCTATGCTACTTGCACATTATTAACATATAAAGTTTTTATGGAAAGGGTGGCTGTAGAAACTTTGGAGGAGGCTCTTCATGGGAGATCAGAAGTTCTAGTGCCCTTTCTAAGAGCCAAAAGTGATCAGAAAGCAACTAGTCCCCCCCTCTTGCCCTGTTTTTCCCAAATGCATCTGTTAAAATTTTGCAATAGCCACTGTCAGATTATTTTGTTCAAAAGAGTCCAAAGATCATATAATAATGCCTCCAGGGTTGACACAAACTTACTGAGTCTGGGGACAAGGGTTGTAAGTTATGCCCTGGGGGTATATAAGGTTTTTATGGAAGGGGTAACTGTATAAACTTTCAAGGCTTGTTTGATTGGAAATTAAAAGTTTAATTCCATTTTTAAGCGTCAAAAGTGATCAGATGGCAACTAGCACCCCACTATTCTACAAACACATTCGATCACATTTTCAAAATTTCTATTTTTTCATAATTATCCAAACATCATACAACAATACCTCCAAGGTTGACACAACCACCAGGGTAAGATAAGATAATATTTATTTGCAAAAGGCTATCACAAGCTCTAAAGAGCCGAATTCGCTTTATATGGCCGAAATTCGGCGAAATTCGGCGAAGAGCCGAATTCGCTTTATATTTTTGGCATCTAGTGTTTGGTCCTTCAATAGGAAGGTTTTCAAGGCCAGTTTATAAACCACAATGAGTTTGAAGGTTCAACAATTTTAGTCAAAATTGATGTCTCAAGTCATGTATATAACTTTAAGGAAATTCAAATTGAGTAATTTCAGTGCTTCATCATATGTTAAGTAGCTGTGTCTTTTTTACAGCTGTTAATTTTACAGCTGTTTGTGTACAATGTTAAGTCTGTCTGTTTGGCCCTTAATCAAGCCTGGATGCTAAGTCTGAGATACCTATTCATCTCTGACAATCAAGTTTCCCATTTAAGTGACTACATGAACATCTTATTTTACGTGCATTTGTATTTCTTCTCAATTTGGTCAGGTTGCAAGTATATTGTATAATCCATGGGCTGCCAGATTTCTTAGACACTTTTTCTGTGTGAAAACTTTGCTATATTGTTTCAACAGTTCCTTACAGAACACAGTCGCTATTGTGTCACCACTAGAAAATGGTAGGACATTTTGCAAGTCGAAAGCTGAGACCCATTCCTTGTAGATATTTATTAACTCTGATAATTAGGGCCTCTACATCGTACTTTTGTAAGCATGTTCAGAATAAATTTTATTAGGTATCCAAACAATGCACTGGTCACTCATACCAACTGGAGGTAGTGTAAACGGGGCATTAAAATATTAGAAAATATACATGGGGTATAAAATGGGGCATAATCTTGCTAAAAAAGGGATCCAACATACAGTTACCTCTTATTGGCGCTTAAGCAACAGAGGATTACTTAGCCATTTGAGATGCAGATTGTTAACCAACTTGTTTTTTTTTGTAGGCATCTTCAAATGCTGTTTTAGATATTGACCTCAAACCTACCCCGTCAGAGAATCCTTGTCATTTTGGTTCACTGTCTTCTCAGCCTGTCTTTATTTATAATAATGAATCTGCAGTACTACAGGTGAGCGTGCAAAATTGTTTGCTCTTTGTTGGTATCCACCCTTTTGGGATAAAAAAAAAGAATTTATGCTGTTTAACTGTAGTCTCATTGTCAAGATATTATGTTTGAGAAGTAAGTACCATGATCAAACACTAGTAGCATCTTTGCTCTGAAGTTAGTAGGATAAGTAGGCTACAGATAAGAAAAAATTGTGTTAAAAAAATGTAACCCATCAGTTCCTTCAGAAGTATTTTGACATGACATATGTATCCGTATCTTAAAACCGTATTCATTAGCATACCTGAAAGCACAAATGAGGGGGGCCTCCCTTCATACTTTCTTAAGGGTCCCACTGGAAAAAAAATTAAGAATAATGACCTAAAATGGAACTGTTTTCATTACCCCCTCCTCTAGGAAAAATTCTACCTCCCAGAAGTCTAAACTTGTGAGTACCTATATGCTCTACCTTCCGTCAGGGGAGATACATTTCACAGGATTGACTTAGAGAGCAAGTAAGTTATCATTACTTTACTTATATTAATTTTCTCTATCAAAAAACTTATAGGTGGGAATTTTTGCTAAATATTTTATTTTG
Source organism: Artemia franciscana (assembly GCF_032884065.1). NCBI lineage: Eukaryota > Metazoa > Arthropoda > Branchiopoda > Anostraca > Artemiidae > Artemia > Artemia franciscana. The sequence goes on along the minus strand of NC_088867.1, from coordinate 5,993,195 downwards.
AAAATGCCATTGCTTTGTATTAATTCAATCTTACTTGTATAATTTTTTTTTCTATCAGATAATTCTTATTAAAAAGTCTTATTAAAAAAGAGCTTGCTTTGAAGAATATACTTCAGTTTGTTCTGGCTCTTTTAAAACAATTTTGCTTTGGGGGTCTCCCTATCATCGAATTCTATCTTCAAACAAAATTGCCATGGAACTAGCAATTATTAGTAAACCTTGATTTCATAATTTTTCTTTTTGTGCTAAACGGATTTTTTTTTCTTCTACTATTTTTCAGAAGAAACAGATGTAAATAGCTAATTATATATAGTACATAGCTAAATTGTTTCTGTATCTATATTTTTTCGAACCATAACATAGTATTTCAAAGTGTTTACAAGAGGCTAGTATATTAATCAATAAGAGCTTTCTTATTGAAAGCTCTATTCTTTTATGCAGGAATTGTAGAATTTGAAATCTCAAAGAGGCTAGTACATAGTCTCTAAGAGACTTCTGGCTGGTAGCTGGATCAATGAGAGCCTTCACTTTAGAATTTTAATGGCAAGATTATTTTATGCAGTAAATGTAGGATTAAAATTTCAAAGAGGTTGGTAGGTATTCTTAAAGAGACTAGAGGCGCTTGGATAAATGAGAGCTTCTACTTTGTGACGGTGATAGCATTTTGTGCTGTAATTCTAGAATTTAAAATCTCAAAGAGGCTGGTGGCTAGTCTCAAAGAGACTAGAGGCTGTTAGCTGGATCAATGAGAGCATCTACTTAGGAATTGTGGTGGTAATAGCATTTTATGCAGTAATTGTAGAATTTAAATTCTCAAAGAGGCTTTTAGCTAGTCTCAAAGAGACTAGAGACTGGTAGATGGTTCATTGAGAGCCTCTACTTTGGAATTTTGTTGGCAACATTGCGAAAAGCCTATGGCTTTCTCTTGTTTTGAGTAAATTTATAAAATAACATTTTATGCAGTAATTGTAGAATTTAGAATTTCAAAGAGGCTGGTAGCTAGTCTAAAAGAGACTAAAGGCTGGTAGCTGGATCAATGAGAACCTCTAGTTAGGAATTGTGGTGGTAATAGCATTTTATGCAGTAATTGTAAAACATAGAATCTCAAAGAGGCTGGTAGCTAGTCTAAAAGAGACTAGAGGCTGTTAGCTGGATCAATGAGAGCCTCTACTTAGGAATTGTGGTGGTAATAGCATTTTATGCAGTGATTGTAGAATTTAGAATCTCTAAGAGACTGGCAGCTAGTCTCAAAGAGACTAGTGGCTGGATCAATGAGAGCCTCTACTTAGGAATTGTGGTGGTAATAGAATTGTATGGCCTTCTCCTGTTTTGAGTAAATAAAGAAAATATCATTTTATGCAGTAATTGTAAAATTTCAAATCTCAAAAAGGCTGGTAGCTAGTCTCAAAGAGATTAGAGGCTGGTAGCTGGATTAATGACAGCCTCTACTTGAGAATTGTGGTGGTAATATCATTTTATGCAGTAATTGTAGTATTTGAAATCTCAAAAAGGCTGGTAGCTAGTCTCAAAGGGACTAGAGGCTGGTTGCTGGATCATTGAGAGTCTCTACTTAGGAATTGTGGTGGCAATAGAAAAAAATTAAAAAGGTCAAGGATGCGGCACTAGACCCTTAAGGTCAGAACCGGTGGTGATTATCTGCGTCTCAGCATATTAAATGCTAATGGCAATAGCATTTCATGCAGTTATTACAGAATGCTCTCCATTGCATGCTCTCTACATGGGAATATTGTAAATATCTTGATTGTTAACAGACTGTAAGTTGAGCTATCTCTATATAAATTCAAAAATATGTTTTTTGGTTCTTGGTAGGTAGGTAGGTATGCGCTTATTTCATAAAAAGAAACTACATACAAAATTGTACTTCCAATCAACAATATGCTGCTCAATTTAGGGACCTGAAATGTCCCTCTTCAGCAGCGAAACAACAACATATACATGATAACTATTCATTCAAAATCAAAGAAATATGCAAAGAAGAAGAAGAAGAAAAAAAACAGACGAAACACTATGCAATCTCTAAACAGCCATCTCTAATCTTAAAAAAAAAAAAAAAAAAAAAAAAACTAAACAACTTTAAAAAAAAATAGTATCTCGCACATTGCCTTATTGTAGTTGTTTGCTTATGTTTTAGATTGGTTTCAAGCCTTTGCCAAAGTTCTGCAATTTGACATCATATCACATTGCTATTCAGAGTAATCTATCAGAACTCACCGAAAAGCCAGCTAATTGTTATGATCACAATTTGGCTCAACACTCGGATCAACACATTCAGAATTCTGATGTAAGTATCTCTTGGCATTATTACTGAATTCTTAGTTCTAATTAAACTATTGGTGGTATTAATAATTTACCAGTGTACGAAATAGAAGCTTGCTTAAGTATCCTGGAAAGTGATAGCAAATAGTTTGTGGTAGCGAACTGTAAGTAAGGAGTGACCCGGCTCATTAATAACCGAACCTCTAAAGAAAGGAATTTTGACACCAATTGATACATAAAAGAATTGGATTTATGCTAATTTCAAATATATAAGTTTCATCAAGTTTAGTCTTACCTATCAAAAGTTACGAGTCTGGAAAACGTGTCTTATTTTCGAAAAAAGGGGAAAACAATCCCTAAAAGTCATAGGATCTTAATGGAAATCACGCCATCAGGTTCAGCATATTAAGAACCGTACTGTAGAAGCTTCAAGCCCCTATGTGCAAAAATGGGGAATTTTTTTTTTTTTTTTTTTTTTTTTTTTGCCAGAAAAAGATCACGGATGTGTTGACTATTTTTTTTCCAGGGGCGATCGTATCAACCCAATGGTCCTAGAATATTGTGAGAGGGCTCATTCAATGTAAATCAAAAGTGTTAGTGCCTATTTTTAAAGTCAGTCGATAAAAGTTTTGAGATAGCCATTTTTTTCAGCATAATCGAAAAAATCTAATAACTATGTCTTTGAGGATGACTTAATCCCCCACAGTCCCCGGGGAAAGGCTGCAAGTTATGGACTTCTGCCCATTGTTTACAAATAGCATTGGTTACTGGGAAGTATACTGACGTTTTCAAGTTTTTTTCTGGTGAGGGGCTGGGGGGAGGGGGTTACATGGCAGAACCTTTCCATGGACGAATTTTTCATGGGGAAAGGGAATTTTCCATGAAAATTGGTGCTGGATTTCCCAGCATTATTAAAAAACGATCAGAAATTGAATTAAAAAAAAAAGTTTTTTCAACCGAAAGTAAATAGCAACATTAAAACTTAAAACGAACAGAAATTATTATGCATAAGAGGGGGTTTGCCCCCCACCTGAAAGTGCATTTTTCGTAATTTTTTTTTTCAGTTTAGGGACACTTGGCGGTAAATATGTCGAGGTTTTAATTAGTTTGTTATGCATCGATGTATCATTCAATGTTCTTTCCAAATGCAATAATGGTACAGATGTAACACGCTCTAAAAATTTGTTTTTAATAAGAAAGCGTAGTGATTACGCTTTCTTATTACGTAGTTTAAGTGACTCTGGGGGCTAATTTTTATTTTTCTGAAGGAGGATGTCGCTGATTTTTCAAATAAAGATTGTTTCTTCTGGTCTTCTCATATTGCTAAGACAATTGTTAAAACTATTTGCTAAGCTGTTCTGAAAGCAATGAAGCATTTTTTAAAAGCGATTATTTAAAAGCTTTATTTTAAAAGCGAAAGCGTAATCAGAAAGAGTAAACATCGATGTATCATTCAACACTCTTTCTAGATGTAATAATTGTATGGATGCAACACGCTCTAAAATTTATTTAGCGAGAAGCTGATAATGTGCCATTTTTAGATAAAAAAAACGATACTGATATCCTTTTCCTGAAATTTGAAATTCTAATTTGGAAACTTTGCCTCAGAGGAATGTGGGATTATTGTTCTTATTAGCTGGAACCATATTTATATAATGGGGCGAATTTCTTCAGTAGTTTTCATAATAAAACTAGCATCATTGATCTTAGAATACTTTGAGGGTTATAAGCCCTGTAATATTTATCTATGTGTTTAAGCACAGAGGAAAGCAAAATAAATTATTTTTTGCTCAACTCGGTGGAAGTGAATAAAAACATAAGAGCCATGGCTAATTAGAGTAAAGGCAAGACAGATGGTCTCTTTGAGAGGCAGAGCTGGCATAAGTTTGTTAGAATTGTATAAAAATGATTAATTTCACTTGTTAATAGATAGTCTATAATCTATCCTATGGTAGGCTTAAGGTAGGTAGGCCTGGAGTAAAGCTAATTAAAATTATATCAGGTCTATTCTTTAGGTCTATGTATATCTGGAAACTGTGATTTCATAACCTCTTCTTATCAGCCAGTGTTGTCACGTTGAGTGTTAATAAATAACCAACACTAATCTCTTAGATTTGACAGTGCTTTTCATGTGTAGAAGCACATGTGTAGGGTAACTAGATTTAAAATGATTATTTTAACATTTTGTCAAAAATGTCTTATCTTAAACTGTGGAAGCGGGTTCAATCTGCTTTTTTTCCTGTCTCCTAATTGAATAAGCTTATTAAGCTTCTCGATAGGGTAACTAGTTTTCAAATGATTATTTTAACATTTTGTCAAAAATATCTTATCTTAAAATGTGGAAGTGGGTTCAATCTTCTTTTTTCATGTCTCCTCGTTGAATAAGCTTATTAAACTTCTCAATAGGGTAACTAGTTTTCAAATGATTATTTTAATATTTTGTCAAAAATATCTTATCTTAAACTTTGGAAGCGGGTTGAATCTGCCTTTTTTCATGTCTCCTCGTTGAATCAGCTTATTAAGCTTCTGGGGAGCGTAGCTAGATTTAAAATAATTATTTTAACATTTTTCGGAAAATCTTATCTTAAACTCAACTCGTAGAAAGGCTCTAGCCTCACCCCTCATGCATTTTGTCACGGAGTAGTTATAGCTGAAATCACAAATTAGAGATAAATAATTTTCAAATTGTTGGCTGTTGCAGTACTATGGATATGATTTTTTCACGATTAAAAAGCGTACATCACTAGCATTTGGTTGTAATTTAACATTCAACTGCCATTTGGGGATAATTCTGGCAAATACTTGTCACATTTGAATATAAAATTTTAGACCCCCTCCCCAAGGGAAAAAAACGAATCCTGGATGCGTTTCCGTTAATATATAAATTTACATTTAATTATAGGTACCAATGATTTGGACTACGTTTCCATACGTATATAGCGGTATTTACTGTATTGGAATAATACCCAAACAGTCAACTAATTCACGGAAACCCTTTTATAAGGTATGTTTTTGTTTTTAATTTTTGCGAATCAAGCCCTTTTGGGGCTTGAGCCCTCAACTTTTACCCGGGAGGATGGATCTCGATTCTCTGTAAAGAAGAGACTGGCCGTAAGTCTAAGGCCGTATTCGGGGAGGCGGGAAGGGAGTTTGGGGTTTGAACCCCGGTCTTTTTTGTCTCGCTCGTGAAAAGTAACAAAAATGGACATAAACAAATTTTTCATATGTCTTTTGAGTTTTTTGTTACCCCCCCCCCCCCCACCAAAGAAATACTCCCCCCTCAGAACAGAATTCCTGTTCGTTCATTGTGACGTTTACTGAGTTTATTGTGTTTTATTGTTCGGTTACTGTGACGTTTATTGTTGTTAGACTTGAGGAAGACGTTCGAAAAGCTAGTGGTAAAGAACTGCAAGGAAAGAGTGAATGGTGTCGGTAGTAACTGAAACCCTAAAAAATCAGTTTTGATAACAGTATATGTACAAGTAAGGGTTTTTGTAATGGTTCTAGATGTGTATACTTTGTTAAGTTTAAAGCTATCTACTAAATGCTACGAGCCTGAGAAAGCTTGCCTTATTTTCGAAAAGTGTGAGTGGTCTTCGAAAAAATTGCACTCTCAAATTTAGCTTCTCAGAGGTTTCAATCTCCTTTCTACAAAAATTTTGAAATTTTTCATTTTATCCGAGACGAATGACCACGATTAGGTGTTTATTCGTTTGTTTTTGTTTTTTTCAAGGGTTATTGTGTCAAACTAATGGCCTTAGCATATTGGAAAAGGGCTCATTCGATGAAAATCAAAAGGCTAGTGCCCTTTTTAAGTAGTTAACAAATGTTTACCCAGCGAGGTGGCGTTTTCTACCATTTTGTGGTATAAACCAACAATCTCGGCCCAAAGAGGGAAAAAGAAGGGAGATAGCCTATCGGTTTGAAATTATTGAAAAGTTCTTGTGTAATTTTGCCTTCATCATAGACAATTCAAACGATACAACCATTACTGAGGCACAAATGACGTATGTATGCTTTTGGAATGTATTCATAAATATGATGTAATTTACATGACTTTTTTTTCCCAGAATTAAGACTCTTAACGAATTTTCCCAAACTTCTGACCTATCTAGATGATTTCCTTAGGCCAGAATATCTCAGGATGCAAATTTTCCCGACAAAATATGGAGCCGTTTTGAGAATAAATAAATAAATGTACAATATTGCTCGTATATGCATAGTCCCCAACACCTAGTTGGTGGGGTGCTTCGCGCCCCTCCCCCAAGCCCCCCCGCGCGCGTAAGTCGTTACGCGCCATTGTAGTTGTGTCCCTGTGTCCCATCTGTGAATATAGATAGATATATATATATATATATATACATTTTTAACTACGTAAAACTTGCCAATATACAACATTCTTGGCTGTCCCATTGTCTGTGCATATAAATAGATTGTCAGGTTTACCGACTCTTGAACATGCAACATTTTTGATGGGTAAGACTAATCTTGATAAAACTTGTATATTTAAAATCAGCATTAAAATGAGATTCTTTTGATGTAACTATTGGTATCAAAATTCCATTTTTGTGTCCCGGTGTCCCGGTCGTCATTTTTGTCCCGGTCGTCATTTGTTTTCCGGCGTCCCGGTCTGTAATTTCTCTTTGAGTGTCCTGGTCGTCATTTATATTCCCTGTGTCCCGGTCGTCATTTGTGTCCCGGTGCTTTGTTGATGGTGATTGCTTATCGAACATTCTTTGTGTCCGGTCGCTTTCTCTTTGAGTGTCCCGGTTGTAATTTATATTCCCTATGTCCTGGTGTTCCGGTCGTCATTTGTGTCCCGATGTCCCGGTCTGTAATTTCGTCAGTCGATAAACATGACGTCAGTCGACACACAAATATGACGTCAGTCGACATACAGACAACTTATCTATCTATATATATAAAAACTAGCTGTTGGGGTGGCGCTTCGCGTAAGTCGTTACGCGCCATATTAGTTACGCGCCATTGTAGTTGTGTCCCTATGTCCCACCTGTGAATATAGATACATATATATATATGTTTTTAACTACGTAAAACTTGCGAATATACAACATTCTTTGCTGTCCCATTGTCTGTGCATATAAATAGATTGTCAGGTTTACCGACTCTTGAACATGCAACATATAATGGTCCATGGGAAAACAATCCGTATTCAGATCTATACCTCATGATTCTAATGATTGCCCTTGAGCTTTGTTGATGGTGATTGCTAATCGACCATTCCCTGTCCCGGTGTCCCGGTCGTCATTTATATGCCCCTGTGCCCCCCGGCGTCCCCGTTGTAGTTGTGTCCCTGTGTCCCGGTCGTCATTTATATTCCCTGTGTCCCGGTCGTCATTTGTATCCCGGTGTCCCGGTCTGTATATACATTCGTTTTTTAGTTTTGTTTTTCTCCTTTATTTTTTTCCTTTTTATTTTTTTTCTTTTTTAGTTTATTTAGATTTTTTATTAGTTTTTAGTTTTTTTTTTCTTTTTAGTTTTTTTTGTAGTTTTTACCTTCTTTTTAGTTTTTTTAGTTTTTTTTTTACTTATGTCCTGGTCGTCATTTATACTCATTGTGTCCCGGTGCTTTGTTGATTGCTAATCGAACATTCCTTTTGTCCCGGTCGCTTTCTCTTTGAGTGTCGTCATTTATTTTTTTCTTTTTTAGTTCTTTTAGTTTTTACCTTTTTTAGTTTTTTTTTTAGTTTTTTAGATGAAATTTTTTTTTAGTTTTTTTCCTTTTTTTCTTTTTAGTTTTTTATTGGTTTTTACCTTTTTTTTAGCTTTTTTAGTTTTTTTTCGTTTTTTCTTTTTACTTTTTTTTTATTTTTATTCTTAATTTTATTAGTTTTCTTTTCTCTTCTATTTTTCAGTTTTTTCCTTTTTTTTAGTTTTTTTTTTGTTTTTAGTTTTTTTTAGTTTTTTACCTTTTTTTAGTTTTTTTAGTTTTTTTTTTAGTTTTTAGTTTTTTACCTTTTTTAGCCTAACCAGGATTTGAACCTGGGACCTTCATTCTCCGTTCTGACACCCTCTCTCACCGAGTGACTACTCCAGCATGTTCATTTTGGTGTTTTAAATGGTATATTATTAACCAAATTAATGTGTTTTACAATATACTAAGCATCGTCGTAACAAAAATGACGACAACTAATTTCATGACGTCAGCCGACACAGAAACATGACGTCACCTGATCCACAGATCCACAGACAGACAACTTATTTTTATATAGATAGATAAGTTGTCTGTCTGTGTGTCTGTCTGTCAGGTGACGTCATGTTTCTGTGTCGACTGACGTCATGAAGTTAGTTGTCGTAATTTTTGCTCTGACGGTGACGTCATTAAAGATATTTAATCATGAAGTTAGTTGTCGTCATTTTTGCTATGACGGTGACGTCATTAAAGATATTTAAGACATATATGTTCACGTAGAAATCTATTAATGTTTAAGTTTAAAATGACTGATGAACTTACAATGGCAAAAGCCGATGAAGATGCTCAAAGAGTCTATGCCAAAAAACTTGCTGCTGATAGAGAAAAGAAAGCGTGCCGAGGAATCAAAAGAACAGCAAGGAAACAGGCTTGAGGCTGATAGAGAAAGAAAGAACAGAAAGCGTGCCGAGGAACTACCAGAGCAACGCGAAAGCAGACTTGCTGTTAAAAGAGAAAGTGAAAAAAGAAGGCGTGCCGAGGAATCACAAGAACAGCAAGAAATCAGGCTTGCTGCTGATAGAGAAAGTAAGAAAAGAAAGCGTGCCGAGGAATCACAAGAACAGCAAGAAATCAGGCTTGCTGCTGATAGAGAAAGTAAGAAAAGAAAGCGTGCCGAGGAATCAGAGCAACCTGAAAGTTATCGCCTGGCATTCAGGTACAGCCCAGTCGATGATTATAGCTTGAGTAGATATGTTCAAATCGGGACAATGTCTAAAATTTGTCCCTATTGCAAGGCCTTGAAATTCAATGGTGAAACAATGGGAATGTGTTGCGCCTCAGGAAAAGTTAAACTTCCTCTATTGGCTGCACCACCAGAGCCATTGAAGACTTTCCTTACTGGAACTACGTCAGAATCTAAGCGTGTTTTGTCAAAACAGAAAATACAACTCATGTTTCCAAATGACGTCGTTTGGAGCCCAAATCGAAAATCCAGATCAATTTATGTCTACTTTCAAAGTAAAAGGGCAAATTTATCATAGAGCAGGGTCCCTTCTACCATTCTCAGGCGAGAATCATAAATTTTTACAATTGTACTTCATCAGGGATAGAAATTCTGAATTGAATGCACGTTGCGAAATTTCTCCCAACGTTGAAAGGACAATCGTTTCCCAATTGCAACATCTTTTCCACGAAAATAATAATTTAGTGCGTCTGTTCAAAACAGCCATCGATTTGATGCCTACTGATACACATAAAATCGTTATTTCCGCTGACAAAACGCCTCCTGGCCAACATGTGCGTAGATACAATGCTCCAACTATCGACGAAGTGGCAATCGTTATGGTCGGTGATCAGTTTTTACCTCGAGATATTATTCTTCATTAGCGAAACGCTCAGTTGTTAAGAATTGCTGAAACTCATCGATGCTACGATGTCCTACAATATCCTATCATTTTTTGGGATGGAGCCGACGGCTATCACTTTAATATTAAATTGATGAATCCAGCCACTAACAAAGAAATGAATAAGAAATGCAGCGCAATGCATTATTGTTCCTATAGACTAATGATTCGGCTGGATGAAGAAAATTATATTTTAAAATGCCGTGAATTGTTTCACCAATTTGTCGTTGATATGTATGCTAAAATTGAATCAGAACGTTTGCTATATATCCGCCTGAATCAGACCAAGCTCCGCTCTGAACAATACATTCATATGCGAGATGCAGTTATAAATGACGGTAATACCACAAACGTTGGAAGATTAACAATTTTACCTTCGTCATATGCTGGCAGTCCCCGTCATATCCATGAATATGCTCAAGATGCTATTGCGTATGTTCGTCTCTATGGTCGTCCAGATTTATTTATTACATTTACATGTAATCAATCTTGGGACGAGATACTGCAGGACAGTCGGCGGTTCATAGGCATGACATTACGGCCCGTGTCTTCCGGCAAAAGTTGAAATCACTGATAAACTACATAGTAAAACTTGAAGTGTTTGGGTCAGTGCGATGCTGGATGTACTCAGTGGAATGGCAAAAACGAGGTTTGCCACACGCACATATACTAATCTGGCTACATAAAAAAATTACTTCGAACGAAATTGATGATGTGATTTCCGCTGAAATACCTGATAAAAATGTCGGTAAGGGGTTACATGATATTATTGTAAAAAATATGATACATGGACCTTGCGGTGCACTGAACGAAAATTCACCATGCATGGCCAAAGGAAGGTGCACAAAGCAATATCCTCGACTTATAGTATCAAACACAATTACTGGCAATGATGGTTACCCACAATATAGAAGAAGATCTACTGAAGATGGCGGTAAAACAGCAATAATAAAGAAGCGTAACGGTACCACCATCGAAGTAGATAACCAGTGGGTTATTCCATATTCCCCATTATTATCAAAAACATTTAATGCACACATAAACGTTGAATACTGTGACTCCGTAAAGGCAATCAAATACATATATAAATACGTCAACAAAGGCAGTGACATGGCAGTTTTTGGCTTGCAGCCCGAAATCAAATATTTCGACGAAATCGTACAATATCAGGCTGGAAGATACATAAGCAGTAATGAAGCTGTTTGGCGAATTCTTTCATTTCCGATACATGAACGTAGTCCAGCTGTTGTTCACTTAGCGGTACATTTACAGTATGGTCAACGTGTTTATTTCACGGAAACCAACGTGCAACAAAGAGCCCTGAATCCACCGGATACAACATTAACAGCTTTTTTTTCGCTTTGCAAAAATGATTCTTTTGCAAAAAAACTGCTGTATACTGAAGTGCCTTCGTATTACACGTGGAATACTAGAAATAAAGTATTTGATCGTCGAAAACAGGGTAAGTCAGTCGACGGCCAACCTACCATCTTCAAAGATACCACGATAGGACACAACATTAACAACTTTTTTTCCGCTTTGCAAAAATGATTCTTTTGCAGAAAAACTGCTGTATACTGAAGTGCCTTCGTATTACACGTGGAATACTAGAAATAAAGTATTTGATCGTCGAAAACAGGGTAAGTCAGTCGACGGCCAACCTACCATCTTCAAAGATACCACGATAGGAAGACTCTACACCGTTCCCCCAATCAACATGAATGCTTCTTTCTACGCCTGCTTTTGGTGAATGTACCCGGTCCGACATCCTTTGAGTATTTGAGAACTGTAAACGGTACTATACATGACACTTACCGTAGTGCATGCCAAGCTCTGAATTTATTGGAGAATGACCAACACTGGGATAACTGCATCAATGACGCGTGCGAAACGTCAACCCCAAGTCAAATTCGTGCATTGTTTGGCATCATTTTAACAACTTGCTCTCCATCAGCTCCTACAGAGTTATGGGAAAAATATAAGTCAAAAATGTCCGAAGATATACTCCATCGAAAACAGTTACAGACGTCAGATATGACTTTTGATTTTACATCAGAAATTTATAACTACACTTTAGTTATTATAGAAGATTTGTGCGTACGTATGGCAAGCAAACCTCTTCAGGATTTGGGAATGCCTTCACCTAACCGTATCGCTGCTGTTTCGACATGTGTAAAATTGGATCGTGAACAAAGTTACAGTACGAGTGATCTATTGTCGTATGTACAAAATAACATTTCCAAGTTAATGTTGGAACAAAAAGACATTTATGATACGATAATGCATTCTGTCGATAACAAAGTTGGAGAAATTTTCTTTTTGGATGCGCCAGGAGGTACTGGTAAAACGTTTGTGATAAAACTGATTCTGGCGTCAATTCGATCAAAAAATGATATAGCGTTGGCAATTGCGTCGTCCGGAAGCCGCAACATTGCTGCCTGGTGGAAGAACTGCTCATTCCGCTTTGAAATCGCCTCTGAATTTGCATTCTACAGAAACTCCCACGTGCAATATTTCCAAATCATCTGGGATGGGTAAAGTATTGCAGCAATGCAAACTTATTATTTGGGATGAGTGCACAATGGCACACAAAAAATCGCTCGAGGCTCTGGATCAATGCTTGAAAGATTTGAGAGGGAAGTCGAAACCCTTTGGCAGCACATTAATATTGCTTGCGGGAGATTTCAGGCAAACATTACCTATAATACCTAGATCAACTCCTGCAGACGAAATGAATGCTTGCCTGAAAAATTCTAATTTATGGGCACACGTAAAAATATTAAAATTAACTACAAATATGCGTGTCCGATTGCAAAACGATGACTCTGGTCAAACATTTTCAGATCAATTGCTGGCAATTGGAAACGGAAAGCTCCCAGTAGACTCAATTTCAGGACGTATACAACTACCTGCTGATTTCTGTAATTTAGTGACGTCCAAAAATGAATTGATTGAAAAAGTATTTCCGAATATTCTAAAAAATTATAAAAATAATAAATGGCTAAGTGAAGAGCGATTCTCGCACCCAAAAATATAGACGTCCACGAAATCAACAATATTGTTTTGACCAAGATTCGAGACCAGGCAGTCCTTTACAAGTCAGTCGACACAGTTTTGGAACCAAATGAAGCGGTTAATTATCCATCTGAATTTTTAAGTTCCATAGATCTTTCAGGGTTTCCACCACACGTGCTACAACTAAAAATAGGCGTACCAATAATACTTTTAAGAAATATCAATCCACCAAAGCTTTGCAATGGCACGCGACTTGCTGTAAAAAAAAACAATGGAAAACCTAATAGAGGCCACAATCTTGACAGGGCCTTTTGAGGGTGAGGCTGTTCTTATTCCTCGCATTCCCATGATTCCAACGGATCTGCCTTTTCAATTTAAAAGATTGCAATTCCCAATTCGATTAGCATTTGCAATCACCATTAACAAAGCTCAAGGTCAATCATTAGAAAAATCGCGCCCCCCCAAGCCCCCCCGCGCGCGTAAGTCGTTACGCGCCATATTAGTTACGTGCCATTGTAGTTGTGTCCCTGTGTCCCACCTGTGAATATAGATAGATTTATATATGTGTTTCAAACTACGTAAAAATTGCGAATATACAACATTCTTGGCTTTCCCATTGTCTGTGCATATACAAAGCCGTATGTACTAATAATGACGTCATATGCAAACGCTCTTTTTACAAACAAACAAAAATGCATACACACAACTCGTTTTTATATAGATAGATAGATAGATAGATACAATACAAATTAACTGCGTAAAACTTGCGAATATACAACATTCTTCGCTGTCCAATTGTCGCTGTATATAAATAAATTGTCAGGTTTACCGACCCTCGAACATGCAGCGTACAATTGTCCATGGGAAAAACAATCAGTATTAAGATCTATAACACATTTTTCTAATGATTGACCTTGAGCTTTGTTAATGGTGATTGCAAATGCTAATCGAATTGGGAATTGCAATCTTTTAAATTGAAAAGGCAGATCCGTTGGAATCATGGGAATGCGAGGAATAAGAACAGCCTCACCCTTAAAAGGCCCTGTAAAGATTGTGGCCTCTATTAGGTTTTCCATTGTTTTTTTTTACGGCAAGTCGCGTGCCATTGCAAAGCTTTGGTGGGTTGATATTTCTTAAAAGTATTATTGGTACGCCTATTTTTAGTTGTAGCACGTGTGGTGGAAACCCTGAAAGATCCACGGAATTTAAAAATTCAGATGGATAATTAACCGCTTCATTTGGTTCCAAAACTGTGTCGACTGACTTGTAAAGGACTGCCTGGTCTCGAATCTTGGTCAAAACAATATTGTTGATTTCGTGGACGTCTATATTTTTGGGTGCGAGAATCGCTCTTTACATATGTATTTGATTGCCTTTACGGAGTTACAGTATTCAACGTTTATGTGTGCATTAAATGTTTTTGATAATAATGGGGAATATGGAACAACCCACTGGTTATCTACTTCGATGGTGGTACCGTTACGCTTCTTTATTATTGCTGTTTTACCGCCATCTTCAGTAGATCTTCTTCTATATTGTGGGTAACCATCATTGCCAGTAATTGTGTTGGATACTAAAAGTCGAGGATATTGCTTTGTGCACCTTCCTTTGGCCATGCATGGTGAATTTTCGTTCAGTGCACCGCAAGGTCCATGTATCATATTTTTTACAATAATATCATGTAACCCCTTATCGACATTTTCATGAGGTATTTCAGCGGAAATCACATCATCAATTTCGTTCGAAGTAATTTTTATATGTAGCCAGATTAGTATATGTGCGTGTGGCAAACCTCGTTTTTGCCATTCCACTGAGTACATCCAGCATCGCACTGACCCAAACACTTCAAGTTTTACTATGTAGTTTATCAGTGATTTCAACTTTTGCCGGAAGACACGGGCCGTAATGTCATGGAATATTTTTTTTTTTTTTACTAAGCTTGTAGTATTTATTTTTTTTCTTTGGAACATGAAAGATTATATTCATAATCGTATTGGCACAATACGCCACCCAGAAATTTTCTAATGGGAGGAGGAGGACAATCAGATTTGGTTTTTACCAAGCTTTAAATGGGAATATTTTTCATTTTAATTTTGACGTATATTTTCCAATCGTTTTTTGCTTTTTGGGGGAAGGGGCTTCAAATAGATATATAGGAGGTATAGAGAAGAAGGCACCAAGTACATTCGGATATGAAATTGGGTGGTTTATATTTTGAAAATGTACAAGATGGATGGGATTGTTTTTGAAAAATGTTTTGGCAAGTGATGGTTTAGGAAGTAAGGTTAACTGAAAGTAGCTAGGAATATTAGCAAAAAGACCTTGTTTCTTAATGGTTGTTGTTACATTTCCTGGGTGGGGAGGGGGGTTGTTAAGAACGAATCAAAGGCTAATTCTATCCCGTTTTTGAATGTTTATTCCTTTTGGCACATGTTTTAGGACTTTCGAAATATAAAAGGGGTATAATTAATCTTATTGCTGCATATAAAAAAAAATGTCCGATTAATTTAAGCCCTTTACCTGGGTTTATAATTTTTTTTATTTACATTTGTAATATATAATGTTTGTAATATATAAAATCTAAAGGATAAGAAAAGATGAAATAGAGAAGGGTCTAAATACTTTTTTAGCAGGCCGATTTTACATTGTCTTTTAGACACCCCTCGATAAGTTGTTACTTCTTTCTGGGTTCAAACGAGCAAGATTAAAAAGAATGCTTTTCAGCCTAAAGTCTCCCCTCCCCCACCCTCACCCAAGAGCTGAGTATGCGTATATGTGAAGCTTGTGTGGTGTTGGTTCAAAATTACCATGGGGCTGTACTCTTATATACTTTGCGGAATGTTCCATAAATTTGTTGATATTGCGAAAAATTATTGCGAAACTTTTGTCCTAGCAACAATAGAGTCCCACTTAAATATTATACATGTGCTCTATCAAATAAACTCTTATCAAGATTATTTAATTTTGTTTTCTAAGTTATTGTGCTGTTTTAAAGGAATCTTAGGCGTTATCCATTCATGAGATTTTTGGCGAGGAATTTTGAAATGCAACCGATTGTGAAATTGGAAGCACAGCTTAGATGCTGAACCGCAGGCACGCTTACAGGAATTTGTTTCAGGGGAGGGGGCTAAACTAGAACTTAAAAATACGTGAATAATTATGAAAACATAATAACTATAGTAAAGGCTATGAAAACTTGAAATCTGGGGTCATGGCCCTCGCCTTGCGGACGGATTTTTGGAGCTGGGTGTTTTTGGGTGTAAATAAAATCAATATTCATTTTATGTTCAGACGAAAAAAAATTGAACGCCCAATAAATAGAACACTGGCTAAAAATCAGTATTTCTATATATCAGTCAAGACAATTGTTTAGGTTTGACAAACTATGAATTTTCCGTTTTGAGTGTGATGCTTCAAAAGGCTATTACTGACAATGCATGTCAACACTGACTAGGGCAACAAAGAAAAATCTAAAATCTATCGCTAAACATCTAGATAAACGGAGTATTCAGCGGAGTATTCAGATAGCTAAGAAACAAACTTAACTCTAGAATCAGAATTCCATCCTGAATCCAAATATGGCATTCATTTCCTTCGCAAATTCAGTTTTAACCTAACCTATCCTTTCCAGAGGCGCCATTTGGACCAAATCTTGGGGTGGGCATGAACTCCATCCCCCCCCCCGCGAATCACTTCGTGTCGCGTAATCATCTAGGAAATGGGCATTTGACAGAACTCGAGAATTTTTTATGTATCTAACCTACTTTCAAAGTTTACAATTAATAGCAAATAGCATAATTACCCCAAGGGTCATCAAGTAATTACGCTCTTTGGTTAATAGGCGTGCAGTAATTTCAAATCAATTGGACAGAATGGATTATGTTGGACATAAGGGATTATTATGGCCGGCAAAGGGCCCTTTGTGGTGGAAGCTTGGGCGCCCTGGAAAATCAGGGGTGGGCATTTGCCCACCCCTGACCTCCCCCAAATGGCGCCTCTGATCCTTTTTAACCTTATCCAAATATATAGCCCACACTATTCCCATGCATTTATTGATTCTCGATTTTGTCACAGTTGATTTACTATGGGCCGTAGTTCGCTCTTTAATACGTTAAAGTTACCCCTGCAAACACGGTAGACCCTTTGTTCCATAAAACCAATGATTATGGAGTATTGCATAGCTATGTACCAGCTATTTATGGTGAAGACAAGTAGTTTTTTGGGAAGGGGAGCTTAACCCCCCTGAAAAAAGCCAATTTTTAGGCGTAAACCGGTACGGGTGTACCGGTTTTAACAAGGTTGACAACAACACTGATATAAAATCCGTAAATTACGAGAAAAAGGTATCATATTTGAGGGTCCGTAAAGGTAAAGGACTCAAAATTGAATTAGCGATGGAAATGAATGTCATATTTGGATTCAAGATAAAATTCGGATTCTAGAGTTAAGTTTGTTTCTTAGCTATCTGAATACTCCGTTAATCTAGATATTTACCAAACTACCTTTGATTTTTTGCCGGACAAGAAATTGTGCGTACAAAAAGTTTCCCTACCGTGAAGTTAAAATGATCAGTGCACCATTAGGGTCGCCATGGTAAAAAATCTCGTAAAGTAAATTTAAAATCCACAGTTTTGAATAACAAGAAAAATTGCTTTTTTCACGCAAGCACTGATGTCTCCTCTTTTTTTCCCTTCAGTAATCGTATCGAACCAGTGGTTGTAGAATGTTGGGAGAATGTTCACTTGAAAGAAAATTGTTACATCTAGTGGCCTTTTTAGTATCAAAAAAGATTTTACCACAGTGGAGTGGAGCAAAAAACACCAAGGAGGTGTTTTTGCCTATTTTTGTCAAAACACCAATTTTTGCTCTAAGAGGGTAAAAATGCCAGAGAATGGGAATTTAAAGATATCCAATCGATTTTTGACGGTCTAAAATACTATATAGGTGGTTTTGAGGCCCTAGTCTTGAAAAATGAGGAAATAGTTTTTTTTTACTTTAACACGTTACCGTCAATCTGGAAATAGATACCCTCAAGGTTGAAAGCCTTGAGCATGAATATAGTCAGAGCGCCAGATTCTGTATCTCGCTTATTTCGATTACTATCCATGCCGGAAGATACAAAAATGCTGAAGACGGTTCCTATGGTAGTCGACCATGCTGAAAACGAATATCGTAGGGCGCATGTTCGCCGTTGGGGTGTTTCTGAGATATAAGCCAAAAATATCAAATTTGGCCTATAATGGGGTTCAATGATTCTATTTTTTTTTTTACAGATAAGATTAGTCAAATCCAGCATACTCTTACATCAATAGAAAGAAGAGACTTGGGGCTACACGAATATGATTTTTGTTTGTAAAAAAAAATTAAAAATAGTACACGTTTTACTGCAGTTTTAAAAAAAGTCAGATTTTTGTCAACAAATTTCTAACAGAAAAGCTAAAAACTCGAAATTTTTTCAAGATAAAGTATTTTTTTTTATATTAAAAAAGAAAGCCCGTTTAATTCCGAACACATTGAGCCAAGAAAAAAAAGTTTAAATTATTATATCTGGGAAGTCTGCAACTTTTTTAGCGAGTGTACCCGTAATATGAATTTTGTTTAGTAACCTGCTACCTAGCGGGATGTTGATTGATAAGCTAAGCAGAAGAAATTGATAAGCAGAAGATCAAAAAGAAAAGTGAGTCAGGTAGGCCAAGATAAAAAAAAAGTTACTTCAGGTTGATTCAACATGTGATTCTGAGGCAAATACTGATTTGCTGATGGATGATAATGAAGAATATGACACAAGCTTGGAAGATCAAAAAACAAATTTTAAAGAAATAGAGTTTTTAAAAGCACTTTTGGTGTTGTAAAGTTGGCTGGAAAAATGAGTGTAAATTTTTTTTTTTGCAGAAGTAAGAGACTTAATGAAAGTAATTTACAAAATTAAATATCACAAGAAACTAGGTGATACTGACTAATTTAGATTTATAAGGACTGATAAAAAGGCATGTTACATTGATCAATCAGATTTAGTATTGGAACTTCCAGTTCTAGTGAAAATGCTTGTCAAATGGAACATCTGTGATTTTAAATTGATTTGTCAATGTTTAATCTAATATCTTGCTTTTCCTTCATGAAGCACCAAACAACCATGCAACAGTCGAAAAATCTCTGCGAACGTTCACGCCGATAAGTAAAGCTGTCGGATGTGACGATACCGTGGTCACGTAAGATCTCTTCATTTATCAGCTAGCATAGGGAGTGAAAAGTCAATACCCGGATGACTTCAAAAACGTAATCCTACGGATGGGAGGCTTCCACCTCCTGCTCAACTAACTACAGGCAGTTGGTAAGATAATGGACAGCTCCGGACTCAAAGAGATTATAGTGCAGGCAAAGCTGATGCTACCTGGTACATGCGAAAAGGTATTTCAAGGGAACGGCTACTACCAAGATATCAATGCCTACTGCATACTGTACGAGGTCTTGCTAGCCCTTTACTGGGAGTCCTTGGAAGAGTGTCACTCCGAAGCACAAGAAGACTTATCCCTTCTGGACCAGCTGGGTAGTGCCATTGAGTTATTCAGGACTTCATTGGCAAACGGTGCTAACGCGCGAATTACACTTCAGAAGGCAAACGATACCTTAATCACTTTGGCTCCCATAATGAATGCCTTCAAAACCCTTCGAAATGCGTCACCCACGTTTGCTTTCTGGTGGTAGTTCTTGGAAATCCTTGAAATAGCGATGCAATTCAATCATGCTGAACGAGACTGTGACTGGGAGTCTCATTTGACAGCAACTTCTCGGATGTTGCCATACTTGGTGGTGGCTGACCATCCTCAGTATACAAGATGTCTCATACAGTACCCATATGACATGCGAAGTTTACCACAAACCTTTCCTGATGTACACAGAAGGCTCATGAAAGGATACTTCGCAGTGAAGAGAACACACACCAGGTTTACGGCCACCTGTTCCAATCAGATACTGGAATGTACAGTGAACAAGGATGCAAAGACGACGGCCAGAATAGTAGTAGAACAAATGGATGAGAGACAGACTGAAGCTTGGATTCTCACCTTACTGATTTCCGCTTCCATCAGCAATGGTTTCCTGCAAGTAGTCAATGTATCCACAGAGACATTGAAATATCACGAAGACAATCAGTCGACGACGACGCGATTACAACTTTCACGAGATAGAGTTGGAGACATTTTCACTACATGTGGCAATCCGTTCAGCAGAGTGGACTTCGACCTAGTGAATATTGTGACTTCAGAAGTTGTGGACGATGAGAAGATTGTTTCTGATATTACTTGCGTAGCCACAAAAGGAAAAGAGGTGGTTGAGAACTTTCTGTGCAACAGGAAAGAAGATGTGAAAAAGGTTGTACTCCGAACTTTCCCTTCAGAGAGAAAAACTTAGAAAGTGAATGGTGTCCCTAAAACCGATCTCCTGAGCTCTGAAGTAACAGCCTTGAAGAGAATCATTACTGCTCAGTTGAGCTACGGCGAAGAAAAGGAGAAAGCCGTTGCAAAAATCCACTCAAATAGATTCTGCCTTTCCCTCCATCCATTTTTGAACATCTTCCGCAAGAAACAACCAAGACATCTTCTGGCTGAAAAATGAGGGCGGGGATCAAAGCTGTGCTGTTGAAATGGCTAAGAAAAAAAGGAGGACTTTCAGCTTGGCCGGCCACTTTGAAATCCAAAGAAACAACATCAGCTACAGTATCATTGACCTAATGTCTAAGATAAGGTCATATCGGCCTTCCAGGTTTGAAACAGTCAAATCCTTCGCGGAAAGATTGCTTCTATTTATTTATTTATTTATTAATACCAAATACGGTAAGCTTTCAAGCTAGTCGCAAAGCAAGCTTGTTGCATAATTCAGCAATGTCTATCATTGCTGAATTATCTTCCAGTGGGTATTCCTGAAGTCCACATTGTCGCACATCGGTACAACGGGCTGTTTGGGAAGCTCACTGACACCGGAGAATTGATCTCCTTGAAATCAGCATGCAGACTCCAACGAGGGAAAGGGAAAAACCTCCAGATTTCTGCTCTTAGCACAATTGAAGAATGGGATGCCGTACTTGCAAGCTCAGCGTCTAAAAGCCGGTTCCTCGAAATTTTGTATGAAACCTGGGAGCAGATGAGTGATCAGCTTCCGAATGCACTGAACCTTTTTCTCTCAGGTGGGTTCAAGGAGTGATTCAAAGTGTCTCTGGTCAAGCGTCGCTGCTGTCCAACTTTACCAGAACACTGTTACTATGAGGAACGCTTGTCCTCCAGCCACGAAGAGGCTGACCAACGCCGTATGACACATGTCAAGTACGCTAGCCGTTACGCTTGTAGTATCGTAGCATCGTTGTGCATGCCAACGACACAGACGTGGTAGTAGCCTGTGTTCATTTTTTTGAAGAGCTTCAAGCTGAAGGACTGAGCGAACTTTTCTTGAAGTTTCCGACTTACATTATCCCAGTACACGAGCCAGCGGATGGATTCCACTTGTCCAAAGAGGAGCAGATTATGTTACCGTTCTTGCACTGCCGACCAGGTTGTGACACAACGAACTTTTTCTTCGGCGTCGGGAAAGCTTCTTTCTTAAACACCGCGGTGTCTCCAACTTTTGCCTCAAAAATGGTGTCTGTGACGGAGCAGATCAAGGATGCAGAAGGGAAGTTTTCAGTCAACGCGTTTAGAGAATTTTACGACCTATCAAAATTCCTGGTCATTGTAAACAATACGGTAAACAGGCCGGGTTCAATTCACTGGCCAGTGTAAGGACTTACATTCGGTGCCAGAAACAAGATGTGAAAAGACTTCCACCTTCTGACGACACCTTCGAGCCATGCATACGAAGAGCCATATTCGCTACATGGATAATCTTGTCGTCAGTACAGGCTCGGCCGAGCATTCCAGATCCACTTCTCCTTGGATGGAAGATGGCTGAAGGGGGAGTAGATGCGGTCGTCTCAAACTGTAAAGAAGCATCAAGCCTGGAATCTTACTGCAGATGCAAAAGTGGAAGATGCAGGAAAGACTGTAGCTGCTCAAAAATGAAAGGATGCTGCAGCTTATGCTCCTGCCGCGGAACGAGGAGGGCATGCAGGGAGTCTGACCTTGCCCCATCTGAATTCTCGGAAGAAGAAAATGAGGAATATTTGTGAAAGTTTATTTGATACCTTTTACTTTTAATTACAACAGGTCCCTAATCAGTTACTGTTACGCAATTTTACGGGTAGGCCGAGTAAGACAACTCCAATGCGCTGACTGAATCCATCTGTGGAGCAGAATTCTTTTATGTAGTAAATAGCTCAGTCGTATTACTGGCAAATCAGGTCCCAAAAAAGGTAATTGCAGACGCCTTAGTACACCAGAAAACATATTCGTCCATTCTATAAAAAAACAAAAACAAAAAAAAACACTTTTTTTAGTCAACATTTTTTTAAACCTATTTTTATTTTTAAGTACAAGTTAAAAATTTCAAAAAGTTAGGAAGTTTGAAGTATTCCTACCCTTTGAAGAAAAAAAGAAATATTATGTCCCTTTTCACGATACGGCTAATGATCATTTCAGTGACACGACAAAAAAAAATCGCAGACCTTTTAAAAATAAAAATAGTTTATATGTTTTTATCTCAAATTGTACGGAATTGAATGCGCTTTCTTTTCGAATATGGAAAAAAAATTTGTTACCTTGAAGAAATTTCGAGTTTTTAGCCTTTCCTTGAGATATTTGTTGAATTTTACAGCACTTATTTTGAAACTGCAGTAAATAGAGAAAAAAATAGTGTTTTCTTTTTCAATTTCAAAATCATATTCTTTTAGATTTAGATCTCTTCTTTCGATTGATATAACATTACGCCAGATTCCTCAACCCAATAAGTCGCAAAAAAAAATCCTGAATCGTCACACTTAGTGATAGGCTAAATTTGGCGTTCTTGACCTATATCTCAGAAACGCCCCAACGGCGAACATGCGCCCTACGATATTCGTTTTCAGCATGGTCGACTACCCTAGGATCCGTCCTCAGCATTTTTGTACCTTCCGGCATGGGTGGGTGCACGATACAGAATCTGGCGCTCTGACTAATAGGTAGATTTTGAAAACAGGTGACTAAATGGCAGTTTTTATGGCACTTGGTATTAACAAAGTGACATATAGCGATCGCAAATTATGTCGGTCTTTCTGTCTGTCGGTCTGTCTGTCTGTCCCGGTTTTGCTACTTTAGGCACTTCCAGGTAAGATAGGACGGTGAAATTTGGCAGGCGTATCAGGGACCGGACCAGATTAAATTAAAAATAGTCGTTTTCCCGATTCGACCATCTGGGGAGGAGTGGGGGCCGGTTAATTCGGAAAAAATAGAAAAATGAAGTATTTTTAACTTACGAACGGGTGATGGGATCTTAATGAAATTTGATTTTTGGAAGGATATCGTGTCTGAGAGCTCTTATTTTAAATCCCGACCAGATCGGGTTACATTGAAGGGAGTTGGAGGGGGAAACCGGAATTCTTGGAAAACGTGAAATTGAGGTATCTTACGAATGGGTTATCGGATCTTAATGTGATATATAGAAGAATCTTATGTTTCAGATTCTCCATTTTTAATTCGAATTGGATCCTGGGACATAGGGGATTGTAGGGGAGAAACAGAAATCCTGGAAACCGGAAATCTTGGAAAACGCTTAGAGTGGAGAGATCAGGATGGAACTTGATGGGAAGAATAATCACAAGTTATAGATACGAGACTGGCATAATTGGTACGGATCCGTTCTCTTTAGGGGAGCTGGGGATTATTAATTTGGAAAAATTAGAAAAATTGAGGTATTTTTATCTTAAGAATGGGTGACCGGATCTTAATGAAATTTGATAATTAGAAGGAACTCATGTCTCAAAGCTCTGCTTTCAAATCCCGACCAGATCTGCTTACATTGGGGGGAGTTAGAGGGGGAAACTGGAAATGTCGGAAAACGCTTATAAATGTCGTACATACGTAATTGACGTAACCGGACTGGATCGGGGTATTTTGCAATATCCGTATTATTCTAAGAACTAAGGTTTTTATTGCAAACTTAGAATGGCTGGGTTTTTACTGGATTATAACTGTGTCTTAAATTAGGGATACCTGTTAAAGACTCTTAAGAGCCTTGTGAAAATAATCCTCCCCTTTCTACCTGCTATCTATGGAATTTTCTGCTCCCAAGAGATAATCTTGTTTTTTGCGGTCAGTTTCATGTTTTCAAATAAAGCATTTGTTTTCGAATTACAGTGAGTTTCAGCGACTACTGGCACAAGTCGCTTTTTATTTACAGTTCGTTACCAAGAATTGTTGAATTGTTTTTATGTTTTATCCACTGTTACTAAGGTTGTCTTTTCTTTTCTTCGTTCTTTTAATGGAAGATTTTTCATTCAGGAGCTTCATAAAAGACGAAAATAAAACTAGGCCAATGGAAGTACTAATTATTCTTTTGTTGCAAAGACGTCTAAGGCATGATGTCAAGAAAGGTCTATCCTAGCAACAGCATTGGGTGCATTCACTTATTTGATACCCTAACTATGCACGGGGGAAAAGCCCTTCTAAATCATTGTAAGTTTTTTATTGGGATAAAAATGGAGATTTTGAGGAATGCTTCTCCTAGTAACAGAATTCGTTCATTCTTTACGTCATAAAATATATCGTATGTTACTACGGTTCTTGAAACTTTTTTTTTATTTCTATTTTAATAAAGTCAGAGGGGGCTTCAAGTTTTGAAGGCTAGTCTGGGGGGGCGGTTGTAGATTTTTACTAATTTGTGAGTTACGGTGTGAGTTACGGTTACGGCAAAAGGATACAATGAAATATCACAAATACATTTGTTTTTCCTTTCTCTAAGTCACCGTTTCTACTTATTGGTATTCTTAGTTTTATTCTTCGCTATTTTATTTTAGTGTTCCTCTAGGTCACTCTTGTAGTTCATAAATTTGCTGATTTTAATCGCATTCCATTTGATGTTTTTTAAAATATTCGTTTTTATTCTTTAGTCTTTAACTCTTCGTTTTACACAGAAAAAATTCCAGTGGTTGACAATACTCATGAATCGTTAATTTTATTTATTAAATATAATAAGTAATTGCCGTATTGTTCACATAAGTCGCCCAACATTGCTAGCAAAACATCCAAGTTTTAAAGCGCGAGGTTTAAACAGATTAGGACGATATTTTAATTCAGAACGAAAACTGCATTTTTGTGTATCTTTTTTTTGGTAAATAATTTTGTTGAACTGGACAGCCATAATCAGCTACCCAGTCAAATCATTCCCAACAATAATTGTGTCTTTTATTACTTGTTATTCCTGTTGTTTTTCAATAATTGCTGGAAAAGTCGCTCAGTTACCCGATTTCTGTCGAGCTTTTCCATCTCGAAAAATTGCTTGAGCAATTAAATTTCGGCGATGAGCGAATTTCGCTCCTTTTTTGAATCTAGTAGGCTTAGTCTGAGTGAGTATTTGGTTGTTGTTTTTTCATATAATCCTTGTTATTTGTCTTTATGTCTTTCTAGTTTTTACGGCACTTGGTATTAACCAAGTGACATATAGCAATCGCCAATTCTGTCGGTCGGTCTGTCGGTCCCGGTTTTCCTACTTTAGGCACTTCCAGGTAAGCTAGGACGATGAAATTTGGCAGGCATATCAGGGACGGGACCAGCTTTAATTAGAAAATTTGACTCTTTTTCCCAATTTGACCATCTGGGGGGGGAGTGGGGGGGCCGGTTAATTCGGCAAAATAGAAAAATTGAAGTATTTTTAACTTACGAACTGTTGATCAGATCTTAATGAAATTTGATGTCTGGAAGGATATCGTGTCTCAGAGCTGTTATTTTAAATCCCGACCGGATCTGGTGACATTGGGAGGGGGAAACCTAAAATCTTGGAAAACACTTAGAGGGGAGGGATCGGGATGAAGCTTGGTGGGAAAAATAAGCACAAGTCCTACATACATGATTGACATAACCGGAACGGATCCGCTCTCTTTAGGGTGGTTGGGGGGGGGGGGGTAATTCTGGAAAATTAAAAAAATGAGGTATTTTTAACTTACGAACGGGTGATCGGATCTCAATGAAATTTCATATTTAGAAGGATATGGTGTCTTAGAGCTCTTATTTTAAATCCCGACCGGATCTGGTGACATTGGGGGGGGATTTGGGAGGGGGAAACCTAAAACTTGGAAAACACTTAGGGTGGAGGGATCGGGATGAAACTTGGTGGGAAAAATAAACACAAGTCATAGATACATGATTGACATAAACGGAATGGATCCACTCTCTTTGGGGTTGTTGGGGGGGGTTATTTCTGAAAAATTAGAAAAAAGAGGTATTTTTATTTGGGGGGGGGGGGGGGCTTAATTCTAAAAATAAGAAAAAATTACGTATTTTTAACTTACGAAGGAGTGATTGGATCTTCATGAAACTTCATATTTAGAAGGACCTCGTAACTCAGATCTCTTACTTTAATTTCAACCGGATCAAGCGTAATTGGGGGGGGGGGCAGTTGGGGGGACCGGAAATCTTAGAAAATACTTAAAGCGGTGAGATCAGGATGAAACTGGTTGGGAAGAATAGAAATATGTAAAAGATACGTGACTGACATAACCGGACCGGATCTGCTCTCTTTGGTGGAATTTGGGGGGGGGGGGTAATTTTGAAAATTGAGGTATTTGTAACTTACAAAAGGGTGACCAGATCTTATTGAAATTTGATATTTAGAAGGATCTTGTGCTTTAAAGTTCTAATTCTAAATTCAGACCAGATCCTGTGACATTGGGGAGAGTTGGAGGGGGAAACCCTCCAACTCTCCAAGATTCAGAATCTAGACAAACGGTTACAACAGCATAAAAATGACATAGACAAGGCCTTAATTTCAAATAGTTCCAACAACTCCTTTGATTCTGCTTTAGGTTGGCATATATTTAATAATCCGGCCCACATGATACTTTTTGAAAACTCTTCACTCATTAGTAATGATTTGGGAATAAAACAGGTGGTTCGAGAATCAATCGAAATTAATCTCAAAATAAATAATAATATTTCTTTGAACAGGGACTTGGGGGAATACTCACTAAATTCTTTATACTCAAATTTAATTAAAAATGATCCAACAAAATATTTTACTAAACCGATTTATAATAGTACTGAACCAACTACGAAAAAGCCTTTGAGACAGGCTGCTAAATAAGCAAGATTAGCTTTAAGAAATTGCATCTAATCATTTTATTCTCTTCAGTTTGAATGAGCTTATATTCTCATTTCATTCTTTTCGCCAGTCCTGGTTGAAATTCGTTGAAGTAAGGATGCTAGGGCTATTTTTAAAAAAAAGTTTTAAAAAGTGTTTTTAATTATTCAGTTTTAATCCTCACAATTTGATGTAAGTTCTTTTATATATATATATAGTTTCTCTCTTATTCTTGTATTGTGCTGAAGACGGCCCTTGGACATAGGGCCGAAATATCTACAGAAATAATTTCCACTGTCTTGAAATTTTCCCTATTGTCTCTACGTTGTATTTGTTTGATAAAGTCGTTTCCCGAGATTCGACCATCTGGGGGGCTAAAGGGAGAGGAAAAATTAGAAAAAATGAGGCATTTATAACTTACGAGTGGGTGATCGGATCTTAATGAATTTTGATATTTAGAAGGACATCGTGACTCAGAGCTCTTATTTTAAATTCTGACCGGTATTAAGCCTCTTATTTTCCTTTTTAAATCAATCTATTGATTCATAGAATTTTGTTAGAGCTCATACCATATGATATCTTGGCTCTTAGCTCTTCTTGCCTCGTCACAAGTGCCATATGAGCTCTTAGCTCTTGTTTAAAAATAAATTTTGACTTTACCTCTATGTTTTTTCTTCTGAAGGTCTATTGTAATTTTAAGTGTATTTTTTTTGTAATCCAAAGCCAGGTCCAATTGTTACAAGATGCATTATTTTAGATTTGTTTACGCCGTGATACTGATACAGGGTTGCCACCTGTAGCACGAAAGTTCTATTTTAGCACTATTTCATCATGTGTAGCACGGTAGCACCTGCTACATTGGACGTTGCTTTTTCTCTCTTATGTGACCATATTGAAAATACAGAAATATAAAATGTAATTACATGATGTATCTCACATCAAAATATATATATCAGAATATTCTGTACCAATTTGTTTTTAGTGGAGCATTGAAAATCATTGTGTAGCATGCAAATTTGGGTAATTGTAGCACTTTCGAAACTGACCATGGTGATAACCCTGCTCACCGTTGATAGATATACATGACAAGCCTTTACAACGGCAGCAACGCCGAAGTAAATTGCTTTCACTTGTGCATGGGCTTGTAGCTATCTTTGGACAATTGATAAGAGCTGTAGGTGCATCACAACTAATTGGAATTGACTGTGCATTGATTGTTTGATGCAGAAATTCCCATCCACATTTCCTTGGTTTTGAATATTCCACGTTTTGGTCACAAAACCTCGAACTGATAAAACTTGTATTTGGCAAGGGGAGAGTCATTCGGGCTGAACAGACGTAAACGAAGGTCCTAATCTACCAAGGTTTTTTTTCAATTTTCAGATTCGAAAAAATTCTTTTTCTTTAGCTAAAATGACTTAGTCATAACTGGAACCCCTGCCTGTAAACCGTTTAGTGGCGTTCATGAAAGTCTTACCTTTTAAAAATTGAATACAATAACTTAAGAGTAAGACATGTTTTCCCATGTCGAAAAGTTTGGCGATTTGGAGGAGAGGGGGGAGGAGAAAGTCACATTATACCATTAACACCCATTTTGGGGGTCAACTTTCACTAGGATTGTTTTTTATTCTAATTTTTTCCCAAAATTGTTGTTTAATTTCATTTAAGATTGTATCATTAATGTCATTTCATTTATTTTCTAAAAAGAAGCATATTACTTTCAGTTTTCAATCAATTATGATTATTTTATGTTTCAAATGTTTTGCAGTGATTTTGTTAACCACAAAATCTGAGCGAATAGGATTAGTTACTATGACATCAGTTTGTTTATTTGAATTTGCAACATTAAGTTTCACAGACTTTATAAAATAAGACTTTTAAGCGTTTTGTTTTCAAAGAGTTCAAATGTCGCTTGTTTCAGTTTTCTTGCCACATTCGAGGGATTGCGCAATAGACTGCACTGAAGAAGCTTATTTTGGGACAAATCAGAAAAGTTACCACTACAGGAAAATTTATTTCCCTGGTTAAGATAGTAGACACTTTATTTTAAAACATCAGGGACATCATAATAAGGCATTCCAGGTCCCTGGACTTATCTTAGGCCTATCATACCTGAAAACCGCGATTTTTTTAGATCTTTTTTGGTTGTATCGAAATTATGAAGTTTTTAGGGCAATGCCACATTTTGTCAGTAATGCCAAATTGAACCCTAAAAAGAAATAAGAGAACTAAATACTTAATTTGGAATCGCACTTCATCTGTAAAAGTTCATACATTGACAGTTCGTCGATTCTGAAAAATGATAAGACCTTTAAAGGAAAGCTAGACATTCTTAAACTGCTTAGTGCCGAATGTTTTACCTATATTTTGCTCATTGTTCAGCCACGTTTCTTCCTTTTGAATTTGGAACCCGCTCCTATAAAAAAAAAAATGAACAGCCAATGGGTGTCTTTTTTTTTGTTAAAAATGAGCTCTCGATTTGTCCCTTTTTCTTAGAGATAAATGGCTGGATTAGATTTCCACTTAATCAATTCAGACAATCATGTTTCATTTCACTGTCCTTAGTGCTTAGACAAACATTCAAAAAGTTTAATCGTTGTAATTGGTACTTCCTGAGATACAGGGGCTTAATTTGCCATGGGACGGAGCGGAGAGGAACACCTCCCTCCTCAGGCCATAGTTTACCCCATAACCTGTCATTTAGTTTCTTCAAAAAATCTTGTCAAATCTAAGGTAAGCCTGCATAGATCAAGTGCCCAGAAATATGGATCAATCTTTTCTTTGTATCTTTGTATTATGTATTATGTATGTTTGCTTTTATGGTACTTGTGACTCATTTTTCCTTGTCTTTTTTACTTCTTTGGGAAAATTGGCTCCAACTTTGCCCCTTTCCCCAGGATTTTGACGAAATTACGCCACGACTGAGATACTAGCTTTCAACGTTAAAACCTATATGGAAATTTGCCGTTTTTCAGTAAAAATGTAAAAACATTGAACTCTATTTTTTTTACTCTGTGTTGTAGTGATATTTACCACCATATGTTTTTATAACATATGGTTTTAAGAATTTCTAGATCAGCTTACATTTATGATACAATTTTGCTCCAGATAGATAAATTGTTGGCTTTTTTGGTGAAAAACATAGAGAATATAGATAATACATGACAAACATAGATAATAGTCAGAAATCCCTCTTGAAAGCTTTTTTAACAGAATATCAGCTACGGAATAGCAGCCTCCTTGCTGCTGCAGAATAGCAGCAGCAAGCATGTCACATCCAGAACCTTTTTGAATTATGTCTCGCCCCGTAAACCTGACAGGTACTCTGTTAAGCGATTATGCAACTAGTAGATGACCGAAAAGGAATTACCAATGCTGAAAATAGTCTTCTGTATTTAGTCAATTCCCCTCTTCCTAACCCCCCATCCTATGCCGTTATAACCCCTACGCCCCCGATTGCAATCAATAGGTTTGATTGGGTAGATTTATTCCGTATATGAAGGATTGCCCCCTCCTCAATACCTTGCTCTTTTAGCTAACGCTGTTAGATTTGAAAAAAAAAATTCCTATTCCTATTAAAAGACCCCCATATTTCAGTTGCAGTAAACAGTAAAACTTTAGAGTAAAGAGCAAGGTATTGAGGGGGAGGCAACCCATCATATAGGGAATAATTTCTGTTCATTTTTCAAATAATGCCGGCAAATTTGGCTCACCCTTTGTGTAATATACCCCTCTCCCTCGTCAAAACTCTTCCGTGGAGCTTTCACCCAACTTAAAGTGCACCTCCCGTCAAATTCCCTTCAAACAGTTCCATCCTAGCTGAGAGTCCCCTCCCTGTAAAATTGCTTGTGGACGGTTCAGCCTAGAAAAATTTTCGTAACATTTTTTCATTTGAATAAAACTTTAATCTCTAATCAGTTCCGTGATCACTCCAGAAATGCCCCCTTCCGTGAACAATATTTCCTAGAAAACAAAACATGTGGGGAAAAGCCCCTGGACAATTCCCCTGGAACACCTCCACATGAAAAATTTGGCAAAGAGAATGTAAGACAATTAAACAGAATTTCGTATAGTAATTCTGTCAAATCCTCCAGTGTAACATATCACCTGGAATATTCACCCTTCAGAAATTTCCCTCCCCAAGGAAGATTCTCCCCGTACAAATCCACGTCAAGCACAATCCCCCTCCCAAAAAAAAAAATCTGTATACTTCGAATAACAAATACTATACGTAAACATGGGCGAATTTCATAACTTACAGGCCTCTTTTCATCGACTGTGGGGGATTATTTTACACCTAAAGACATAATTATTTGATCTTTTAACTATACTAAACAAAATGGCTATCTCACAATTTTGATTAGATAATTTTAGGGGAAAATTGGGCGTGGAAGGGGGCCTAGTTGCCCTCCAATCTTTTTGGTCACTTAAAAGGGGCAATAGAACTTTAAGTTCCGTTTAGATGAGTCCTCTCTCGATATCCCAGGACCACTGGGTCGATACGATCAGCCCTGAAAAAAAACATGTATCCGTGATCTTTCTTTTAGCAAAAAATACAAAATTCTGCATTCTTGCAGAAAGGAGCTTGAAACCTCTACGCTGAATCTGCTTCTCTGATACTCTAAATCTGATGGTATGATTTTCATTAAGATACTATGGGGTGTTTCCCCGTTATTTTCGAAAATAAGGCAATTTTTTTCAGACTCGTAACCTTTGATGGGTAAGACTAAACTTAATGAAACGTATATATTTGAAATCTGCATAAAAATCTAATTCTTTTTATATATCCGTTAGTATCGAAATTCCGTTTTTTAGAGTTTCGATTACTATTAAGCCGGGTCGCTCCTTACTTACAGTTTGCAACCACGACCTTTTTGATTGTATGTTGAATTATGAGGCCCGATCACTCATCTTTTTCAGATGCCTCTTGATGAAAAGTGTATCTCGCAAGATTGGCGCACGGCTCACATAACCCCATAAACAAGGATGATAGTAAAGAGGATGCAAGCAATGACCAGCCAATTATTATCACCTCTGCAGTAGGGAAGCTACTAGAAACAATTTTTACCACTGCAATCCTGAAAAACTAGACAACCAATAAACTATTCTTATCATGTCAGCATGACTTAAGGTCTGGTCGATCGTTTAAAACAAACCTGATTGGTTCTTAAAATTATGTCACTGATTTTCAGGACAAGGCCTCCCAGTTGACATGTTACTACTGGATTTGGCAAAGGCTTTTGACAGAGTCTACTATAAAATCACTTCAAATCCAGCTCCAAGCTATTGGGATGAATGAGGATGCGGTTGATTGGGTGATGCAGTTCCTAACAAATAGGAAATTGACGGTTAAAATATTTCACGTTGATGGAAGGGCATTTTTGTCCGAAGTGGCCGCTGTTGGAAGTGGTATGCCTCAGGGCACTGTCTTGAGTCCGACTCTTTTCAATATGTACATAAATGACGTGCCGGAAATTCTTAGCAACAAAGTAAGTCTCTATGCTGATGACTGGAAGCTTATGAGTCATACGGATACAATGGAGAATATCAAGTCGACCCAACCAAAGTCTCCACCTTGGGAAGAAAAACTCACTCTGAGTATCATATGGACTGTGAGGATGGGCCCCGCAAAGCTATTTCCAGTAGCCCCACGGAGAGAGATCTTGGTGTCCTGGTAGACGACAAGTTAAGATTTAATATTCATGCGCAAGCGAATACTGCGAAGGTTAATCAGAAACTTGGCTTAATCAAAGAGCATTCACTTGCAGATTTCCAACTGATATGACCAAGCTGTACAATAGTCTAGTTCGACCAAGATTAGAGTTATAAATGTGCATCGCATGCCCAATCGATAGGAATAACTTTGAGGGTGACCCCGAATCGATCTGCTCGTTTTTTTTCAAATTTTAAGACAGGTGCATCTGCAAGTTTCATTAATTTTTGGAAAGTTTTGCTCCTAACAAGGAGCGGCTGAAGAATCGAAATACTCTGCAGGGCATTTACTTAAAAGACATGTTCAAAGTGAGATCTAGGCCTATTCCTCGAACAAATTACATCAAAATGTGGCTCCAAATTTGCCAGATAAATTCTATATCAAAATATTCCAGTTTTGTGTGTGCTTGCCTAAGGGGAAACCTTCCTCATGCATTTATGTAAGAGAAAGGGGGCTCCAGACCTGAATCCTCGAAAAACTAACAAGTTTACGATATTTCCTATGGTTTTGTGTATTTACAACATAAATTCGCTATTTTTACGTTTTTCTAAACGTTCCAAAACG
Source organism: Artemia franciscana (assembly GCF_032884065.1). Classification (NCBI taxonomy): domain Eukaryota; kingdom Metazoa; phylum Arthropoda; class Branchiopoda; order Anostraca; family Artemiidae; genus Artemia; species Artemia franciscana. The sequence continues at coordinate 5,959,873 of NC_088867.1, read as the reverse complement.
TATGTCTCCGTATATGTCATTGTGTCTTCGGCTGTGTATGTATGCATATTTGTATATCTGTACGTATGTGTATTTTTGGGCGTGCCTGTGTCTGTTGTAAAAATTTAATTGTCAATGTAAAAATTATATTAAGAAGTATGATAGTTTGTACGCGTAATATCAACGTAAATGTTATCATTTTCTGCCTAAGATTCGTCTATGAAGTGTTTGGTTTAAAATGGGCTTTTTGCATAATTCAGGGCCCTTGTCCATGGCTGCGTATGTAACGTTGCCTCCGGATGAGTGTTTTTGCCCCTATTGCCCGTTTTAGTTAATATTGCTATTTCGGAATGTTAATCAGATGTGATGTGTGGCTGTGGGTGCATCTGGAGGCTCAAAATACGGTTGAGTGCCCTCCGACTGGGTTCATCAGTTCATAAGGGTACTAGATCTCAGTATTTGTAATCGAACGAGCAATCTTCTACAATCTCAGGTCATCCGTCCTAAGAAAATGGAAAACATAGTAATACATGGAAGAGAAGATCTTCACTAAGTCGACGCTATTGCGTTGATTATTTTCATTTAAACTGTGGTTGTAATTTTTTATTTAGATGTCTTTAACAGTCATGCATGAGTGCTTGTAGAATTTTCTTTGAGGAGGAGCAAGGTAAAGGATTGTTTTTTCCGGATTATTACCATGACTCTTCATAAGGTTATATATCTCTTCATATTTTTGGATATTTAATCTTTCAGAGGGAAAAGGAAAATACTTGGCTCATCCCCCCCCCCAGTAGAGTTAGCATAATATTGTTAGTTCTTTCAGTGGTACATATATGTTATAGCACCTACCTAATGTTCTTCTGATATGTTTCCCTGACACTCAATCCTAATGAAACATACCTAAGTATGATAAAAAATATAATATTTCGAAACAAATTTGGGCAATATTTGTACATTAAGTGGGGGGGGGGTAAAGTATTGCGGGTCTGCATGCCTAATCTGCTAGGTACAATTATTCTGCATTTTAAGAAGTAAGAAATGAACGAACAACCTGAAAGAGGTAGAGGCTATATCATACAAGTACCCTTTCAGTATTAGTCTGCTTTTTCTTCTTCCACTTCAAGCTTTAAATGATTAGTGTGTTTATTCTGGTTTTAGTATATTTCACTTATGTTGCTTCTTGGAAAGAGATTTTCTCCAATAAAAGTCTTTACTTTGAAAAAAAAAGAACTTTCTTCCTAACGAAACTTCAGTGGAAATCCATTAAATTACATTATTCGTATTCAAATAAGGAAAATGATGTTGCTGCAATACTTCAAAGAAAACAGAAGGTTTCTCAATAATAATCGGATAAAGCTTATGAAATAACCTTATGCAATAAGGTATATTATTAGACACTGTCAGGTCTCATTTTAGTTTGACTTTTTGTCAAACCATCAAACGAATTTTAAATGCTTAAATGGTTTTGATTTGGAATTTGATTATTTTTTTTTTTAATTTTATGTTACCCACTTTTTTTTACTTTAAAACATTTACCGCAAAAACATTTAAGGACACGCAAATGGAGAAAAGTGGCTTTAGTCTTGATATCCCGCAAATGGAGAAAAGTATTAAGTCTTGATATCCCTTAGCGCAGCGGTTCCTAGCTGATTATAGGCCATGTCCCACCTAGGCATTTCTAAAATCCTGAAGCCCTCGTGGTACTTAAATTTTGTTATTCAAAATTTTCTGTGCATTCGCCAGAAGGAAACTTAAAAGGTTATGTACTTGGTAGTTTTTTTGGTTGGTCCTCGAGACATATTTTATGTTAATGAAAAATATTGTCTGAATGCGACACTTGTAGAATGTACCTTCTTGTTGAATATGACTTCACTCACATGAAAATTTTTTTTTTTTTTTTCCCCTAAATAAAAGCTCTAAAATATAGTCACCCAAAGGGTGCACGTTTTGTACATGACCCACGAAAATATTACCATGTCCCACCGGTGGAGCCTGCGTCCCACGTTGGGAATCAAGGCCTCAGAGTCACAGTGATTTGTCTAAAGTGAAAAAAAAAACTATTTTATGAGTGGTTTTACGCAAGGGTCTTTAAAACAAAAAATTAGGAAGGTATTTGAAAATGAGTAATTCTCATGGTTGTTTATTCCAAACTAATGGACAGAGAACCAGGATTGCCACCCGGTGAAGAAAAAAAATCACTAGAATTTAGTGATATATTGGTTTATTTAATTATTTTCTTCAATAATCTTGTGATTTATGGGCTAATTTAATGATTCTTGCGTTAGGTAGCATAAAAAATCACTAGAAATAGTGATAAATCACTAGGGGTGGCAACCCCGCGCAATTTGTTCTCAGATCATACCCTAAATTTGTAGTTATGATAGCTATTAGTCCTTAGGGAAAATCCCGTGTTTATTTGTCTATGTTTCCCAATCATAACAATGTCAATAAAGGTGGGTCTTACCGTATCTAAAAGGATATCAAAAACACCCGACGCAGATTGAGTCTCCTGACTGTATTTACTTCAAATTATTGTTCATATGGAAACTGCTATTGTGTAAAAGTCGAATATTAGAGTTGGTAACATCTAAAGATCCTTGAGTTTTTCCAGCAAGGATCTCATTTGGATTTTAAATCAGGTAGGCTAACGTAAAATTTTAACTTGGTATATATATATATATATATGCCTTGCCTTGGCTCCACTCTAAAGAAGGTGGGCTTACTTGCCCATATATTTGAGAGGGGGAGTCACAGGCTAAGGAATTGTAAAAGTGGACCCTGCATTTATACCCCAACATTTCTCCCGGATGGCGGTCCTTCAGAAGTATCTTTAGAGAAGGGAAGAATTACCCCTTATTGGTATAAACATATAAGTTGATCATTGCATTTATATATTTAGCAAATTTTAGACTTTGTGTGAAAGTCTGCGGCTCTTGGCTTGTTATTAAATTTAGAAACATAAGTTTTACAACAAAAAGAGATAAGTAATACTTACTGTAAAACGAGGAAAATTTAATTTATAGAAAATATATAGCTTAAAACAAAGAAACAGTTACCATTGTAATTACCACAAAGAACATGCAAAGGAGAATATGGTATCAAACCAGTTATCAGCCATCGTTTTGAATCTGTGGTCTTAGAATATCGAGAGAGAACTCATTTGAATGAAAATCGAGTTCTAGTGTTTTAAGTAATAAAACAGGTTGTGCCACGTTAAATAACCGATTTCTGGCACTGTGCTGCTAAAGAACGATTTTACCAGAATTACCAGAATTTTACCAGAATAGGACCAAAATGCTAACGATTAAAAACCCTGAAGTAGCCAATCGAGTAAGAACCACCGAAGAAACTTCTTCTGTAACTTCCCAGTTTTAAAGTAGTAATGCCGCATTGTGTTGCAAGTGTGTATGGAGTTAATGCAAAATGAAAGGTTGCTATAGACAATTCGTTAAGCTTCATAGTGAGTTGTTTCATTTGAGGTTTCATTAGTGTATGGGTAGTATTACATAGACGCCTAAAGTCTCAAAAAGGATTTTTTTTTTTGTAGTTTGATAGTCTATTTTTTAGATCGATTTTGTTTTAGAAATTGAAGAAGACAACCCCAGTATAATATGGTGTTTTTTAAACTCTGGGGAGAGAGATCCAATGCAGGAAAGGGTTACGTATAGGCCACGATCATTCCTGAGTGACTTGTTGGGACATCCAGAGGGGGAGTTTATACCTTTTTTAAGTTGCAGATAACATTTTTTTCTTCTTTTCAGATTGAAGAATTCCAAACCAATTTAGTATCTCCCGATATTGCCAAATGGAATACAACACTTTTCATAGAGACTAATAGTAAGGAGCAAACTATCCGTGCACGTTTTACGAATGGTCCGCCACATATCGACTTTGAATACTACCGTGTTTATCTTAGACACGTGACTCATTCCTGTGAAGAGATTGAGTCTGGAACTGTTAAAATCGTCAAGGACACTACAGCCGATAAAATGGACGTTTTGTTTACTAACCTGGCTCCTGGAAACTACTGCGTTTTTGTTCAGCCTCTGGACGAAAGATGTCATCCAGACTGGGTATTTCTTTAGTTTTCGTTTATTTAGTAAAATATGGCTAGGAATAAGCCCGATCTCCTTGATTGTTTCCTTAAGTGTAAAAGTTGTTCTCTTACTCTTTGCAGACACTGTTCCTGGGATAGCCTCAAAATAGAAAATCTGGGAGGCAAAAGTCTTAGATTTTGGGGGTTCACTCTAAACCATTAATAAGACCTATTCCATGCCCTTTCAGGGTTTCTGTGAGCCAATCTATGGACAACTTTGAGAGGCTCACAGGTTGAGTTAGCTTTAGTTAGATTAAAATTTGTTGACTATATGGCTTTTCGTAGGTGTATGCTGGGTTTCCCGTTTTTGAGTCTTTCATATTAACTCAAAAGGGTTGAACTTCTCTATATTAACTCGAGAGGGTTCAATTTTGCCATATTGAGGTTAAAAGTTATCTTTGTGTTTTTTGTGATTTAATGGAGGTTATATTAGATTGGTCTTAGTGTAGTGGCGAAGCCTAAAGATTTCATTGTTCTTCCCCTCATCACCCTACCTCATCTGTGTCACGCTGGATTACAAGATTACAGAAAAAAGGCTGGAAAGCCTTGGATTTAGATGTGCTGGTTTATATTATTTTAAGACACTCAAATTGGGTAAATCGAGAGGCATTATTAATAAGTTGTTGTTTTTTAAGAATTATTTTGGTCAAATCCAGTCTGCATAGAGAAATGTCTCCATGCAGTCTGTATGGAAAAATTTAACAGGCAAGTATACATTCAGCTGGTAGGTCTGCCAAGGACTGGCTTTTTTTAGCCTCCCCTACATCCTAAAGTAGGTGAAATGGCAAAAGTAGAGAAGTTTAGGGTAGGCTAAAAAGAAAGGATAGAATCGTATAATGCTAGATGGCGTTAGTGATTTCTCGCCTTGACGCTAGCCCCAGCTTCCACTTGCACGCCTGTAAATTGAATCCTCCATCAGTTCAGCTATGCGCTCAACTGAGCGTGCAGCTCATTGACAGATACGGCGTTTTCTAGCTAAAAACGGCTGTATTTTTATTGAAAAACGCATATTTTATGCCCGCTTTTGAATTAGGAGTTCTTTCTAGACCCGTTCTATCCGATATCTCCCTGATGCTATTCCTTTTAGATTTTTAGAATATATTCGCGATCCCCGTTTCTTTTCCGCAATGTTAAATAAATGAAACGCAAAATAGAAGGGCCAGACAATATATTTTTGGAATAAACAAAAATGGTTATCTTCCAAATGGATTGAAAGCAGTATGAAAAAAGTGGAACGTATTATTACTACTACTGCTAACAACTCCCTGCAGCGCCAAGCCGTCTGAGGCCAACAGCTACGCATGCTCCTCCATCTTAATCTGTTCAAAGCCTCCCTCTTTACACACTCCCAAGAAGTTCCAATTTCCCTGAAGTCCTTGCTTATGACCTCCTCCCAAACCCTTTCGGGGATGTCCTGCTTTTTGTTTGGCCCTGGATGGTTGGCCGACAATATGAGAAAAGTGCGACGTTGCCGAAGAATCGTAACGATAGATGTTGACTTCCATCGTGGCGAAAAAAAATTTTTTGTTGAACCTAATTCAATGTCGATCCCCTTGGGCATTGCTAACCACCGGTTAGAAGTGATTTTTCTAGCTTAATACTCATTTTATATTATATTTTATTTTCTTTATTATTATATTTTTCTTTTCTATATTAATTATATTTTCTTTTGTGCTGACTTATGGAGGGTTTTTTTGTGACGAAACTGTATATTTTTAATGCCTGCTGTCGAAGTATATACCCATGCAATCACCCTCCAAAACGCTCTTTTTTGGCGTTTTTTTGCTGACTTATTTAAGCTTGATTCAAAGAACATTTTCGTCTCAAAGTGTACATATTTTACAAATTAAATTAATTCACCAAGCATGCTTCCTTTTCTTTGAAAAAGCCAACATACCATTCACACGTTCATTTTTCAAACGCTGAAGAAAAAGGTACGTCTTTGTAGCCCCTACGTTGCAAGGATTATCTTCGCTGGCTGCTACGAGATTCTTAATGACCGCTCAACTCGAAAAGCCCTCCATTCTTGTCTGATTTCTGCCCTAGGATTCTATTTAAACTGTTACATGTAGCTATTTTCATGGACTCTCTTCCTACCGTGTCGTCAAAACAGGTGTTCACAAGAATCTGTACAGGATATTTTTTTCTATGTTTACGAAGCCTAAACTTGTCAACCAGAGTTATGATTTACATCATGCAATGACATCCCTATGTAGTCTGGTATTGACTCAAAAAATAACTTTCCGATAAACAACACAAAATGCGCTTAAATATAGGTGATAAGTGTTCATATTTCTGATTTTCTGGGGAAAGGGAGAGGGGATTGATCATGGAACTTTTGTAGTTCTATGAACATTTTGCATCATGGAATGAATTCTTGCGATATTTGGTATTAATTCAAAAAAAAATTCTATGTATTGAACAAGATAGTATCAATATAATTAAGTATAGATAATAGGTGTTCATAGTTCTGATTTTTGGAGGAAAGGGGGAGGGTAATGATCATAGAACTTTTTCACGAGACATCGTAAAAGTAGGTTATTATTTTCTTTTTTTTGCCTCTATAGCTACGAACCCTACGCTAAAGTTTTTTATTGTTTTAAAAAGTAGAGTTGCGAGAAAGAATCAAACTTTAGCGCAAGGAGCGGGGCGTCGAGGAGGAAAAACCCCTTTCATATACGGAGTAATTTCTGTTCGTTTTAAGTTTTAATGTCGCTCCTTACTTTCATTTCAAAAACTTGTTTTTTTTTTATTTAATTTCTGAAAGTTTTTGGATTAATGCATGTCTGATTTTGGCTCTAGGTACACAAATTATTAAAATGAAATTTGCATATTAATTCTTTTTTTGGCTAAATGGCTTTCTCTTAGTTTTGATCAGACGATTTTGAGAAATAAGGGGTGGGGAAGGAGGCCTAGTTGCCCTCCAATTTTTCGGTTACTTAAAAAGGCAACTAGATCTTTTAATTTTTAACGAATATTTTTATTAGTAAAAAAAATACGTAACTTAAGAATTAACTTACGTAACAAACTTTTATATTCTTATATTTTTGATTATATATATGAGGGGGTTGGTCCCCTCGTTAATACCTCGCTCTTCACACTAAATCTTGTTTTTTCCCAATTCTTTAAGAATGACCCCTGAATCAGAAAGGCCGTAGAATAAATAGTTGAAATCACTTAAAAAAATTTTAGCATAAAGAGCGAAGTATTTATCTCCTCCTATATACCTCGCTCTTTATGCTAAAGTATTTTTAGAACCCCTCATATGCGTAATAATCTCTGTTCGTTTTAAGTTTTAATGCTTCTCGTTACTTTCAATTGAAAAAACTTTTTCATGTTTATATTTTCATTGTTTTTTTTTTATAGTAATGCTAGAAAGTCCTGCGCCCTTTTCATTGAATTTCTCTTTCCCCATGAAATATTCCTCCAAGGAAAGATCCTCCCATATAGCCCCCTCCCCTGAACCCCACACCCAAACCAAAACAAATCCCTCTGATAACGTCGGTACAGTTCCCAGTAACCATTACTGTATGTAAACATTGGCCAAAGTTTGTAACTTGCAGCCCCTCCCCCAGGGACTGTGGGGGGTAAGTCATCCCCAAAGACATAGTTATTATGGTTTTCGACTATGCGGAACAAAATGGCTATCTCAAAATTTTGATCCGTTGACTTTGGGAAAAAATGAGCGTGGGAGGGGGCCTAGGTGCCCTCCAATTTTTTTGGTCACTTAAAAATGGCACTAGAACTTTTCATTTCCGTTAGAATGAGCTCTCTTGCAACACTCTAGGACCACTTGGTCGATACGATGACCCCTGGGGAAAAAAAAAATAAATAAAAAATAAACACGCACCCGTGATTTGTCTTCTGGCAAAAAATACGAAATTCCACATTTTTGTAGATTGGACTTTGAAATTTTTTCTATAGGGTTGTCTGATACGCTGAATGCGATGGTGTCATTTTCGTTAAAATTCTACGACTTTTAGGGGGTGTTTCCCCCTATTTTCTTAAATAAGGAAAATTTTAAGATCCTATGACTTTTAAGGGGTGTTACCCCCTATTTTCCAAAATAAGGCAAATTTTTTCAGGCTCTTAACTTTTGATGACAAAGACTAAATTTGATTAAACTTATATATTTAAAATCAGCATAAAAATCCGATTCTTTTGATATATCTTTTAGCATCGAAATTCCGTTTTTTAGAGTTTTGTTTACTATTGAGCCGGGTCGCTCCTTACTACAGTTCGTTACCACGAACTGTTTGACTCCTTGTTTCACGTAGTTATGTCTGACAAAGCTGTCACTCAGGTGATCTTAACTAAAAAACAACCCGATTAACCTACTTGAAAGTTTCTATGTATATTATAACAAGTTTTTGTTGTCTAGCAATAAAGTATATACTACCATAAGCAGCATCCCTATAAAAAGTTCAATCGTATGCTTAATTTGATGCATTTTATACATGAATATACTAATCAGTAATCAGCTTTGACAATTCAGCTATTACTTTTTCTTATTTTCTTCTTTTTCTTCTTCATTGGATTTTTATAAAGACGCTTTCGAATGATATTATCAAATTCCGGGCCCTCTGAAGGGTTGCTGTAGCTAAGATCGAACTACCAAGCAGGTATCAATCCTGGTTCACCACCAGAGGACTTTCTGATTGACTAATATTCATAGTCTATCTGCTTAAAATCACCACGCTTTATCAACTGGTTTAGTCTGATTCCCGTATCTTCTTTTAACTGTCAAATTACTTTTAAGTTACTTTGAAGTTTTGGTACTTTGTTTCCAACTTGAGTTGTATCCCATTTTTAAAAATAGAGTTTTGGTATAACCTTTTTTTTGCTACATTTTTGACACCTTAAAAAGAGGTAATTGTAAACCCTAAACGGGTTTTTCAGCTCCTGCTTTCCTTTAAGTGTATATCTTTGAACATAACACACCGTTCGAATTAGTGCTGTCATAGCGTCCTCTTAAAGAATTATAAAAAGACACGAGTTTTTTTTATTACTGTTTTTTTTTAGATTTGGGGCGATGCTAAATCATGTTTACGTCACAGTATCACATATGAACTGCCCCCACCTGGTGTTGAGGACTACGTGGCACAGGTAGATTGCAACACAAATGGACGAGACACCTCTATCATTGCAGCTTTGTTAGTTTCTCTCCTTCTTCTTTTGTCTGGGATACTCTACTATATAGTAACGAGAACGAATTTGTTTGTCTTTAATCGATGTAGGTCCTATTTTTATTTTATTTTTTCAGTCTTATACAAGGCCATACCCAGAAATTTTTTGGGGGGATGGAGCAGATTTTTTTTTCACCTGCATTTTTAAGAACAATTTACCAATCGGAGAATTTTTTGTGTGTTTTAGGAGAAACAAGTATTCTTTTCACCTTTTTACCACCTTTTTTACGGGCCAGAGAAATATTTTTGGGGCAGAGAAGAAGGGGGTCAAACCCAAACATCCTCCCCTCTGGATCTGCCCCTGGTCTTAGGATTTGCGTCTTAAATATATTAATATTTTCTATCTAATGTACTATATAAATATTATTAAGAGTTTGCTTATATTTTTTCATTGTTTTCAATATTTCAATATTCAGTATTTTTTCAATACGTTTTTCAAAATCCAATATTTTTTAAATTCTGAATTGCGTAGTGCTTCAATTACATTTTACTTTGTTGTTTAGAAGCACTAGAAACACATTACTTGTAGACATAAATTTGACAAAGTTGGTAATTTTGTTAGTGTTAATAGTCTGTGACTTATTACTTTTTTTTTTCTTCACATACAAAACCAAAACAACTTTAAAAAATGCTGCCGCACTAAGAAAAACTTTATAGTTTTGTAGACGTACGGCGGTAACAAGTAAAAATATATATTCCATTGCAAATTACAACGTGACCATAATCAACTCAAACTTCAAATCAATCTCTCTCATTTAAACAAACAACACAATATTCACCCCCCTCCCCCAACAAAAAAAAACACTTGACAGCCCCGAAAATCGCCCTATACCACATTCCACAGACCCCTGCCCTCCCCCCCCCCTCCAAGACAAATAAAAAAAATTAATTTCTAACAAATGATCTGTTTTTCTTAAATGAAAGCAGGTCCTGCTTTCATTTAAGTAGGACCATCCTAATACTCACTGGCAACTTATTCCAAATAAGCGGACCCATATATCTTACCGTCGATGCTGATGTAACTGTACCCGTTGACTCAATTGCTATATCATAACTATTTCTCGTTTCATAATCACGCACTTGGCTATTCAAACAATAAAACTTCTTAAAAATTGCAGGGGCTAGATCATTCATACACTGATAAACAGATATAGAAGCTTGAAAATTTCTAATTTGTCCAATATTTAATAAATTCAGGGATTTATAACAGGCACTAGTTTCATGGACCTCTTTAGCATATTTACCAATAATCCTAATCCCTTTATTCTGAAGAACTTGCATTCGCTTACAATTAGTAAAAAAAAAAAAAATGCTACTCCAGATAAAGCTATGTACGGGTAAATTAAGCTATTCATAAGCTATGTACGGGTAAATTAATGAATGATAAAGTGTAAAAAAAATCTTCTGTGGCAGGATATGTTTAAAACATCGAAGTATGCCTACACCACCGGCAATCTTAGCAGAAATAGCTTCACTATAATTTCTCCACGACAGATGACAATCCACTATGAATCCTAGGTAGCACAGTTTACCAACCTGCTGAACAGGCTTTCTATACAGTGTAACCAGGTCATTTAGATCAACAGGAGAACATTAACACACAGAAAGCCTATATTCATGAACACTTCGAGTCTTTTCAGTACACGATTTGGTTTACTTACCAACTCATCTATAGACTTTCCAAATAAATTGAAATCTGTATCATCACCAAATGATGTGCAGGCTTTCTTCAGGTAAAAACGCATGGAATCAACATGTAATAAATATAATAATGGACCGAGCACTGATCCTTGAGGTACTCCGCTCCTAACCGACAACGCCAAAGACATAACATTATTAATTACAACTCTAACCGATCTCCCTGTTAGGTAGCTTTTAAACCGTCCTAAACAATTTCTGCAAATACCTAGCGATTCCGACCTTTTAATCAACCCTGTAAAATCCACAGTGTCAGAAGCTTTACTGACATCTATGACAATAGACATTGGTTTATCCCCTCTTTCAAACACATTATTCACACAATCAACAAGATGTTGCAAACCTTTTGTTGTAGAATGCTCTTTTCGGAAGCCAAAGTGATTTTCACTTAATAATTCATTATTTTGTAGGGAAGTATAAAGCCAACTGTGTACTACTTTCTCCGGTAGCTTTGAGAATAAGGGAAGAATAGATATCTGCCTCCAGTTTTTGATTTCTTTTTTGCAACCACTTTTATGAAGGACTGTCTTTAGTTGCTCTGGAAATGTTCCTCTTCTAGTGGTAGATTAATAATAAAAAGCAGACAAGGAAGTATATATCGAGCATCAACTTTGAATGCACTAAGACACCATCCATCAACTCCTGCAGAATTTGTGTTTGCTTCAAAGATTTAAGAATTTTCACAAGCTCTTCACTAGTACAGGGTTCAAATTTAAAATCAAGCAGTTTACATCGGTCTTCAGTTCCAGAATCACCAGGCTCTTTAAGTCTGTCTTTTACACTGTTTTGTACATTTAAACCAATTTTAGAAAAACAAATTCTTGAATTTATATACAATTTACAATTCCCTCTTCATCAGATCAATCACAACCATCAAGTTGGATTAGTTCATTTCCACCAATACATTCACGTATAACATTCCATGTTTCTTTTATATTACCTTTGTTTTTTTTTCAAACTTCCTGTTATAATACTCGGTCATGTCTTTGCGACGCAGCTTGTTTAAGAAATTCTGCTGCATTTTGAATGAATTAAATGATTCGTCACTTTGTTCGTCCAGGAACTTAATATCCGAATATCCTAAATATGGACACTTTTTCGCATTCTCAACCTGTTTAAAGCATCGTCTCTAGCCACTTGAATGAATTAAATGATTCGTCACTTTGTTCGTCCAGGAACTTAATATCCTAATATCCTAAATATGGACCCTTTTTCGCATTCTCAACCTGTTTAAAGCATCGTCTCTAGCCACTTATTAGCCACTCTAGCGTCTCTAGCCACTTGAAGTGAATTAAATGATTCGTCACTTTGTTCGTCCAGAAACTTAATATCCTAAATATGGACCCTTTTTCACATTCTCAGCCTGTTTAAAGCATCGTCTCTAGCCACTCTAGCGTCTCTAGCCACTTAAATGAAATAAATGATTGGTCACTTTGTTCGTCCAGGAACTTAATATCCTAATATCCTAAATATGGACCCTTTTTCGCATCCTCAACCTGTTTAAAGCATCGTCTCTAGCCACTTATTTGCCACTCTAGTATCTCTAGCCAGTTTAATGAATTAAATGATCCGTCACTTTGTTCGTCCAGGAACTTAATATCCTAATATCCTAAACATGGATCCTTTTTCGCATTCTCAACCTGTTTAAAGCATCGTCTCTAGCCACTCAAGCGTCTCTAGCCACTTGAATGAATTAAATGATTCGTCACTTTGTTCGTCCAGGAACTTAATATCCTAAATATGGACACTTTTTCGCATTCTCAACCTGTTTAAAGCATCGTCTCTAGCTACTCTAGCGTCTCTAGCGACTTGAATGAATTAAATGATTCGTCACTTTGTTCGTCCAGGAACTTAATATCCTAAATATGGACACTTTTTCACATTCTCAACGAAGTACGTCTCTAGCCACTCTTCCCTCTAAATAAGCCACATAAAAAGCAGCTTGGAAATACCTTCAAGACTTAGGATTACCACTAGTTCACAGTATAAAGCCCAAATAAATATTCTAAAGCCAACAAAAAGTGTCCTAAATTCTATTTCCCTTGTAGGTCGTTCACGCTAATTATGTTTCAGTCTAACCTGGAGTAGGTTTTTTCCTTAACCTTTAAATCTTAAAAAGACTGCTCATCTGAATAAGCTTCTTATTTCTTTTACCTTTTAAAAAAGCATTTCATTTTTCCAAATTTAAAACGTAGCAAAATTTAAGACACATCACCTATGTAAATCTTAAAAAAGACCGTATCTGTGAATAAGCTTTACATTCTTTTTTCTTTTAAAAAGGCTTCATATTCCATTTTTTTTTAAATTTATTTAAGACACAACTTAATTTCAAACATATCGTTTATTTAAATCTTAAAAAAGACTACTCCAAATAAGCTTCATATTTCTTTTTCCTTTAAAGAAGTACCCCAATCCTTTTTTTTTCAAACATAACAACTTCAAACACCCCGCTGATTTAAATCTTAAAACAGACTGCTCCTCCAAATAAGCTTCACATTTATTTTATCTTTTAAAAAAGCATTACACTTTATTTTTTTTTTTATTTGAATCATAGCAAAATTTAAGACACATCACTTTTCTAAATCTGAAAAAAGACTGCTCCTTCAAATAAGATTCATATTTCTTTTTTCTTTAAAAAAGTATCGCAATTCATTTTTTTTTTTTTTATTTCAAGTACTTCGCTTGTTTAAATCTTAATAAAGAATGCTCCTCCAAATAAGCTTTATTTCTTCTTTCTTTAAAAAAAATATCCCAATCCATTTCTAACACAGCTTAATTTCAGACACCTCGCTTATGTAAATCTTAGAAAAGGCCGTTTTTATGAATAAGCTTCACTTTACTTTTTCTTTTGAAAAAGCTTCATATTGCATTTTTTTCATTTAAAATGCAACTTAATTTCAAACACGTCACTTATTTAAATCTTAAAAAAGAGTACTTCAAATAAGCTTCATATTTCTTTTTTCTTTAAAAAAGTATCCCAGTCCATATTTTTTTAAAATTTAAAACACAGCTAAATTTCAAACAGGTCGCTTATTTAAATCTTATAAAAGACTGCTCCACCAAATAAGCTTCACATTTCTTTCTTCTTAAAAAGTGTCCCAGTCTTTTTTTTTTTTTTTTTTTTTTTTTTTTTTTTGATAAAATACAACTTAATTTCAAACACATCGTTTATTCAAATCTTTTATCCTTTAAAAAATCATCGTATTTCTTTACTTTAAAAAAAAAACATCACGTTTCCTTTTCTTTTGAAAAAAAACATCACATTCCATTTTTTTATGTAAAACAGCATTTTCTTTTAAACAAGCTTTATATTCCTCTTTTTTTCAGGCCAAACAAGTTCTATTTTGATTTTATGATGAGCCTCAGTGATAAAATTAGCTACTCTAGGCTCACACATATGCTCACTAATGTCCTCTATACTTAAATATTTTACGTCTAGCCCAATGAATATCAGAAACTTGATAAAATTTGAAACTGGCAAAAATTACCAACGTCATCTAGTATTTGGCGGCTTTGTTTGAGCCAAAAACTATTGCATTTCGTTTTCTTCGAGTACTTTAAATGCAGAGAAGGGTAAGAAGGCATAATTCTATCCCCAATAGGCTTACCATCTGAAAGTCAACTAACCTGCTTAGTATTCTAGGATATTTCCAAGCTAGCCTAAGTCTATATTGTGCAGGCTGGTTTCTTACTTAAATAATGAAAAAATATTTAAAAAAAGCTGATTAATTATCACCTACAAAATAATTCAGGTTTAATCCTATTGTATCGGAGAAATCAAATTTGGCTATTTTATTAAATATTCAATTTTCTTTGAAACTTTTTACTTTTTACTGGAGTGGCCAAAGGATACACTGTAAATGGTGTTAGGTGATTTGAATCCTGGCGTTGCAAAATTTTTGGTGTTATCGTGATAAATAGCCAAAAATTGACTCTTAGAAAATTCGCATCCTCTTTGGTCTTGGGAAGAGTCTATTATCAACTCTATGAGTCAAATTTTTAATGCTAATATTTAGTTTTGTGGCTTCTCCATGCTCCTCCATCCCAATCTACTCAAAGCCTCCCTCTTTACACACTCCCAAGAAGTTTCAATTCCCATTAGGTCCTTGCTTACGATTTTTCCCACCCCCTTTTGGGGACGATCTGCTCTTTGTTTGCCCCTGGCTAGTTGGCCAACAATGACGATCTTGGCCAACAATGTCATCCGAAAAACGTGCCTTAGCCATCTCCACCTTTCTAAAAATGATGGAAAGCAGGATAGAACCACATTTCTCGTCCAGCTTACTGTTTGAAATGCTGTCAGTCAGTCGGCTACCCAAAACAATCTGTATACAATTGTTTTGGAAAACATCTAAATAAATCCTGCTCTGTCTTTCGGAATGCCCACGTTTCAAAACTGCACTTAACCACTGTCATCATTTTAGCTTCCAAAATTCCAATCTTGTATTGCTGATTGTGCCTCCTTTTCTTTTCTCCAACTCTAGAAATAAAAACACCCTGTGCCTTGGACATTCTACTTCTAACATCTTCACTGCATTACCACATTTGCAATTTCTATTATTGTTCTGTTCTAGTATTTTTTTTTTCTATTATGTTAATCCATTAATTTGTTATTATTCTATACTCTGTTACTTTTAAAGTAAATTACTATCAGTGATAAATGGGTTTTGCAGGGACCATGTTTTGGATTTCTTGGAACGTTTCCCTGGAATAACTTGACCTCTTTGTTTATGCTAATTATTTATTTAGTTGAATTAAACTTCTTAGATAAGAAAGGTGATTATAGATTTATTAATACGAATTAATTTACAGAGAACTTTGAAAAGAATTTTTTTTTTTTTTAGCCTCAAATGCTGGACCAACGTCAGTTGCTCAGGCTGAAAGGAAGACAACTCAAGATTGTGTATCCGCTTGGGAAAATATTAAGTTAGTTCCTGTCTTGCTTTTATACTCTAGAGAAAATAGAAGATTTTTGGACCAAGTAGAATCTCTGAAACGATTCCTCAGTAAAGAAGGAAAGTGCCAGGTACGGAAATCCCTTTTTTCTACTCTCTCTCTCTCTCTCTCTCTCTCTCTCTCTCTCTCTCTCTCTCTCTCTCTCTCTCTCTCTCTCTCTCTCTCTCTCTCTCTCTCTCTCTCTCTCTCTCTCTCTCTCTCTCTCTCTCTCTCTCTCTCTCTCTCTTTCTTTTTCCCTCTCTCTTTCCCTCTTCCTCTCTCTCTCGAATTTTAGCTAGTATAGTATAAAAAGCCCCATAAGAGTTAAATTAAATTAAAGGACTCTCATAAACTAGAACTGAGGGATCAACTATCCGCACACTTTTTTCGAGTAGGAAGAACAAAACATACAAAGAAACGAATTGTTCAACCGTGTTTTTGAGCTCTTATGTTTGTAGAGTTTTCGTGTTTGGAGTTTTCAATTTTTCTTCTGTCGTATAACGTTATGCTTGCATGTTATTGTCATTGTTAATAATTTAAATGTTTGTTTTTGTTTCAAATGTTTTGTTTATTTACGTTCTGTACTTTTATATTATTTTTATGCTTTAGTTTTCCAATAGATAAATAGGCAAGCGCTAATAACTAGCTCAATTTAAGGTAAGGTAAGATCATTTTGAGGTAGTCTAAGGTGCCTTAGGCAAGTCTCCTTGGACACACGTCTGACAATTTTTCGTAGTTTTCAAGCTTTCCCATAGTTTGTAGAAAATTGCCTGTCTGACAGGCCTTTCAGTTGGTTTCTAAACTAAGTTGACTGTCAGGTCACTGCCCATAACATGACATACAATGAAATAACTAGAGGATCAAAAAAAAATTAACCATGACATATAGGGAAATAACTGGAGGATCGAAAAAAAAAAAAATAGTGCAATAACATGACATGCAGGGAAATAACATGACATACAGGTAGATAACTCCTGGATCGAAAAAAAATCTAAAAAGTTAATAGGGAAATAACGTGACATACAGGAATATAACTCGAGGTTGAAAGAAATCAAAACAATTTTTTTTTTGTATTGACACGCTTTTTCTTAACAAGCCAGGAGGTTTCAAGGTAACCATTGCAAAATGCTTGCGTGTCCCGCAAAAATTTGAAGTATTTACTTGCGTTAGAATTGTGTGATACTGCTGTCTTATAAGGTGTAAAAACGCTGATGGAAAATCTTTCATGCTCACAAGTTTGATAAAAAAAAAAAAAAAAAAAATGTCATTTACCAATTGCATCAAATAGTATCTAATGATATTTTATATATTTCTAGAATCTGTCATGGCCTAAAACAAGATTAATTCTATGCGTTTGCTTCTTTCCAATACATTGCTTCATTTTCGCAAACCAAAATTATCTATCGCTGTGTGTTTATCAAGCTAATTTATTATTAACAAATTTATTATTCACTATGAATTCATCTTAAGCTAAAACTACACATGTGAAACTTCCTGAACGGCTACCGCCATCGGTTTTCTCCTGTGCAAATATTTTAGTGTTAAATGATGCTCGTTGGCCCTCTGTTATATTTTTTTATATCTCTATGCCTGTAATGAACTCAAATAGATTTTTACTAAAAATGGGAAAAGTGACTGAAAGATTTTTCTACCGAAATGTCCTTGGCCAAAACATCAAAATACAAAAAAATACCGTCATGTGAAAGCTTTTATAGCTTTTATTGTCAGTGTTCTTAGCCAATTTTTATTATTTATTTTTTATTTACAATTTTTTGTGCAATTTTTATTTTTATTGCAATTTTATTTTTATTACAATTTTTATTTGCATATAAAAAATAATGTTACTCATTGTGGTTGAATTGCACCAGCACCCATTAAGAAAAAGCAAAAAAAAAAACAAAAAAACAGATCCTACACAGTTTTTTTGCAAACAGATTTAAAAAATATGGGAAAAGTTACTGAAGGATTTCCTACCGAAATGTCCTTGTCCAAAACACCCAAATACAAAAAATACCGTCATGTGAAAGCTTTTATAGCTTTTATTGTCAGTGCTCTTAGCTAAGTTTTATTATTTATATTTTATTTACATTTTTATTTACAATTGTTTTTTTTATTACCATTTTTATTTTTATTTAATTTTTTACTTACATGCAAAATAAAAGGCTCTTATTGTGGTTGAATGGCACCAGCAAACATTAAGAAAAAGCAAAAGAAAAAAAAAACAGATCCTACACAGGTTTTTACAAACAGATTTTTACTAAATATGGGAAAAGTTACTGAAAAATTTTTCTACCAAAATGTCCTTGCCCAAAACACCCAAATACAAAAAATACAATCATATGAAAGCTTTTATAGCTTTTATTATCAGTGCTCTTATCCAAATTTTATTATTTATATCTTATTTACATTTTTATTTACAATTTTTTGTACAATGTTTTTATTTTAATTACAATTTTATTTAAATGCAAAAAGTAATGGTTCTAGTTGTGGTTGAATGGTACCAGCAACCATTAAGAAAAAGCAAAAGAAAAAAAACAGATCCTACACAGCTTTTTACAAACAGATTTTTACTAAATATGAGCAAAGTTACTGAAAGATTTTTCTACCGAAATGTCCTTGCCCAAAACACCCAAATATAAAAAATACCGTCATGTGAAAGCTTTTATAGCTTTTATTGTCAGTGCTCTTAGCCAAGTTTTATTATTTATATTTTGTTTACATTTTTATTTACAATTTTTCGTACAATTTCTATTTTTATTACAATTTTTTACTTACATGCAAAAAAATTGTTCTCATTGTGGTTGAATGGCACCAGCAACCATTAAAAAAAAGCAAAAGGAAAAAAAAAGATCCTACACAGCCATTGCTGGTGCATGCGGTGACAAATCGACGTTTCAGTTTTTTGGTCTTTTTTTACAGGGACAAGTAGCAACCCTGTCACCCAAAAAATGACAAACAGCAGATTTTAATTCCTAATTCTGTGAATGCCTATGAATTGGCTATACATAGCCGCCAAACTTTGGGAGAGGGTTGGACAGGAGAGCTGAAACGCACCTAGCCTTGTAAAGTTTATCAGAGAACTATTTTCATGAAAAAGTAAAATTTTGCGCTGAAAAATGCTTACAAACTAACTTTAAAATTGCCCTGCCTTGTGGGAAGGATCTTGCAGGCTATGCACAATGCTATATCTACTTTAAGATATGGATTAACGGGAGAGGGAGATGCTACCTCTCCCTCCATGCCTAATGGACATGGGAGAGGGGCTAGCTGCTCTCCAATATTTTTGTTAACTTAAAAAGGGCACTAGAACTTTTGATCTATGATTAAATGAGCCTTCTCCCAATCTTCTAGGATCACTGGTTCGATACGAGCACCCCTGGAGAAAATATACAAAAAAAACGCATCCTTGACCTTTGATATGATATGGATTAATGATTTGATTTGGGATAGTAATTGGGTCAATTTGAATTCAAATGAAAATTTGAATTTTTAAATTGTTGATGCGCTGTTACAATCTTATAATTACAAAGTTCTTCGTGCATATAAAGTATTTTCATTTATCTTTAATCCTTCATTAATGGAAAGATTTATGCGGGTTTGCTCTGCAACCTGCAAACCTTTTTGACCATAAGATGCGCCAATAAACAAACTACTGCTACACGATGGTAAAAAGTTCGATGAGTAAACCTCATTGGAATGTTTAGTTAGAAAGATCCTTCCACGTACCACCCCCTGTCAGACACACCCCCCCCCCGAAAAATGTCTGCATACTTCCCAACAACCAAAGCTATATGTAAAAAATGGACAAAGCTCATAGCTTGCAGACATTCCCCCGGGGAGTGTGAGGGTTCAAGTCATCCTCAAAGACATATTTATTAGATCTTTCAACCATGGTAAACAAAATCGCTACCCCAAAATTTTGATTGGGTGACTTTGGGGAAAAAAAGGCTTGGGAGAAGGGCTAGCTGCCCTCCAATATTTTTCGTAACTTAAGAAGGGCACTAGAACTTTTTATTTACGATCAAATGAGGCCTCTCCCAATCATCTAGGAATACTGGTTTGATACGAGTACCCCTGGGTAAAACATACAAAAAAACGCGTCCATGACCTTTTTTTCGGAAAAAATGCAAAATCCCACATTTTTGTATCTTCTAACTTCCAATAGGATTCTCTGATATGCTGAACTTGATGGTGTGATTTTCATTAAGATCATTTGATGTTTTGGGGGTGTTTTCTCCCTTTTTCAACTATCTAGCAAATATTCTCAAGCTCGTAATTTTTGATGGGTACCATTAAACTTGATAGGTTTTCATATTTGAATAAACATCAAATTTGATCCTTTTGATGTATCTGTTGTTATCAAGACTGTCCTTAAACTTTCGGGTAATATTGAGCCGCATTGCTGCTTACTTACAGTTCGTTGCCACGAATTGTTTGATCTGCTGGCTTTTATTTAAAGCAGCCTAGTAAAAATTTGTTGAATAGTTGAATATTTGTTAATATCTTTTGCATTTATACAAAAGATGTAAAATATATGGACCCTAAAATACTACTATTTTTTGTTTGCTGTAAATTGGCACGTCCAGAGTATATTTAGATCTTCTTTTTAAAATAATTCCTCTTAAAATCGCCTCGACTGATACCCGACACACTGTCATTTATGAGGTATCCTAGAATAGCAGGAGAATACCTTCAAAATTTGACAACAAAATATTCTGTCTAAACTTAAAAGATCAGATTCATATTCTAGCCGGCAAAAAAAAGTAAAAGGATGGAGGACATCAAAAGCACTGCCAGGAAATTGGTGGTGGACAAGTATTATGTGGACCGGAAACCTTGCTTTTGTCGATATTTTAAGTGGAAAAATTCTCATTTTCTTATTTATAGACATTTTTTAATGTTTCTTATTCCCCAATACATTATATAATACTGCTAATACATAGCTTCAAGGTTGTTATTTTTCATTAATTTTCATAATTCGTTGAAAATTTATCGAGAAAATTTAAGGCAGTTTAAAATTTGCTTGTTGAAAAATCTGATTGAAAAATTTGAATTATTTAAAGACATTTTTAATCCTCCGTCAGCTCACAGGTTCTAGGTGATAGTACCCAGTTCAATCTTTTTTTTTTTTTAATCTTTTCAGGTTTTTGATTTCTTTGACGAAGATGCCTATGAAGAAGTGGCCGTTGTTGGTGGCGATTGGGTTAACTCAAAAATTTTTAATCCTTCAATTCGCATTATTATCATCTCGTCCCCATCTGCTCTGATTGTTCAAAAAAACCTTGTTCAAGGAAGACCACAGATAAGGCATGGTGAGCCACATCCGTTTGAGTTCATGTTTGCTCTGGCACTGAAGGAAATAATGGCGTTGGTTGGTACAGATGGCGGTGACTACGAAAGGATTTTTCTTGCCAGGTTGTAATTCAAGATATATTCCTGTGTTTTGAAACTGCCCCTTTAAAAAAAAAGCTGGTATTCAAGAGAAATTAAGAAGAAAATCAAAGAAATTAAAGAGGATCAATTAAGAAATTGGATTTATTAAAAATTTAAGAGATGAAATAGAGTTGCCAAAAAAAGTTTCTGTTTCTGAAGAGTATTTAAAATCTTATAAGAAATAAAGTAAGTGGTCGGATAAAACTGATAAAGAGAAAAAGAAAGAGAGGAAAATGAGAAAGAAAATTAAACTTTGTAAAATTATGAAATTATAAGAAGAAAGGAAGGAAGAGAAAGAAAATTAGACTATAAGAGAGGAGATATTAAAGAGTAGATTCAAGCTTGTGTCTGAAAAAACCAATGTCATCTATCATCAGCTATCAAAATCCTAAAACTTAATTACTAAGTTTTATTAAAATATTAATTATTAAGTTTTACATATATATATATATATATATATATATATATATATATATATATATATATATATATATATATATATATATATATATATATATATATATATATATATATATATATATATATATATATATATATATATGCGATTTTTGGAATCAACTCAGTGACTCCTATATTTGAATTCAGATTGATATTTCTGATTTAAAACAATATTGTCAAAGGTCTTTTTAGAAAGCGTTCGAAAAAGATGGAAAAGTTTGGTAGTTAATAACCTTATGAGCTCTTTTATTACAAGCATAGAACGAGAATCTTTTATTAGAAAGAAAGGAAGCTTTCTTAGGAAGTTTTTTGAAAAAGATTGAAAATATATGGTTAGCTGGTTTAAATAGCTAATTAGATCTTTTTTAAAAGCGTAGAATGGGGAGGTTTTATATATCTTAAACGAGATCTTGCCGGCCAAAGAAGCGAATGGTTCAAATAAACAGAAAAAGAAGCGAATGGTTTAACTGAACAGAAAAAGAAGCGAATGGTTCAACTGAAGAAAAAGAAGCGAATTTTTCAACTGAACAGAAAAATAAAGAAAATTTTCAACTGAGCAAAAAAGACGCGGATCAAATATTCGTCTGCATTAAATTATTTTTTATTCGACGTTAAGTCGGGTTACCAAAGCGAAATTTGGCTCTTTTCTGTTCTGAGAACCTAGCTTTAAACTTCTGTAGGGATATTTTTGTCACCCAAATGGTGAAATTTCAATGTTTTTTGTATAGTTTCAAACAATTCGTTGCACTGGATAAAGTAATATATTGTAATATCATATATATATATATATATATATATATATATATATATATATATATATATATATATATATATATATATATATATATATATATATATATATATATATATATATACACGGGGATACCATAGGTATTCTGTGGTAGGCACACCACTTGACTGGGTAGAGAATTTAAAGTGCCGAAACCCTATAGGCAAGTGTATTCTCCTGATGAGCCCTTGTGTTGTGTTGTTGCATCTGAATTATTTGTCTTTTTTTTATTGTATTGTTTTTATTGTTTGGTAAATGACAACTTATACTTATTGACGACATGACTGCCTGTCCATGGATTATTCTTTATGGTTGATTGTGTATGGCTATGCTGTTGTATGGCTATGGCTATGCCTATGTGATTGTATGGATGAGTAGGGTTAAGGCCTCATTCAAGTGCTGGTCTATATTAATCACTAATTTAGGAAAAAAGTCTTCCTTTTCTCCTTTTGTCTTTTTTTAAACCTTTACTAATGAATTTAGGGCCAAAAACCCTTTGGGAAGGTATCGCCAAGCTACTATGTTAACCCTCTTCTGATTCATATGTCTTAGAAATTTTTTCTACTTGACAGGTAACTATACCTATTGAAATTTTGAAAAAAACGAAATTTACCTTAATTTTCGGTTTTTAATTTTTCTTTGTAAGGCCTATATTAATAGGGCAAAAGAAACAGTATCAAATTCAGTATCGAAATTATGTAAACACTAAAGCCCTCACACCTTGTTACCAAAGTTGAATTGAGAAGAATTGTGAATGTCAATGAATAGCTAAAAATCTAAGCTATGCGTCAAGTTAGTTATTTCTAAAATCATTTAAGATCAAACACTTAAAATTATTAGTTTATTGACTTACCTACAAGAACTAGGTCTTTGGAAATATCAATCACACTATTTTGATTTATATATCCTTTCAATATTTCAATTTTTTCACATAATAACAGAAAGCATATTTTCTTCTGATTCTATAAGTGTAACTTTTATTGCTTGATATTTATTTTAAAAAGCACAAATATTCAATAATTTTTTTTAAAATTTCTTGTCAAAACAGAAATCGCATTTTTAATTTATACTGTCACGTTTTTGGTAAAAGTTTCACCGAGAAGGCAGGGCTCTAGTTACTTCGCTTAAATTGCATCATGCTGTTGTGAAAAGGGGGGATCTATTTTCCCAGAATGCAAAAGAAAAGTCGTATTTCCCGAAAGAGGTCTTTTACCTTAGAACATTCAGGTAGCTAGATATAATTACCTCTATAGTCAGAATTGCTTATGTTTTCGTCTCATATTGTTTGCTGATTTTTACCCATAGTTCTTTGGTATTATTGTGGCTCCTCCTACAACCAAAAACTTCATAGAGAGGTCTCTGTAAAAAACTGAAAGTGAAATAAATGGGCTTATATATCTACTTTTGATATTGAAACTTGATAGCAGTCCAAACAAAGCCTTAGTCTTAGAAAGCTAAATCCTTTATCTTCCTTTTTTTGAAACACTTGTTCCTTTTAATTCTGTATAAGATATTTATTTTTATTCTGTATAAGATTCTGTGAAAGATATAATGTAATATATGTATTGAAGAATTTTTTGTTTTTTATCATGTATTTGAATTTTCAATGTTCGTTTGTGTCTTTTTTTTATTTTATTTTCTTTAGTGATTGCTCCGTCTATTGTACTTTTTTTGACGGGCAGTAAATGAATAATAATGTAGAATAATAAAAAAATAATATAAAGAATAATAAAGAATAATAATAGAATAATAAATAATAAAAAATATAATGAAAAAAATAATAGATAAAAAATAATAAAAGAATAATAAAGAATAATTAAAAAATAAGAATAATATAGTTCATATGTGTTGGTGCTGCAATGAATTGTTAGTTTTAGCAGTAATAGTTAACAGTAATATAATGTAAAGTATTGTATTGTAGTATTGTAGTATGTAGTATTGTAATGTAAAATGTAAACTAATATAAAGTAAATAGTTAACAATAATAGTTAATAACAGTAATAGTTAGAAATCTGAATTCCTAAAAACTGGAAAATAAACTCTCATGAGAAACTGAATTCCCGGATTTTTTTTAATTATTAAGTATATTAATGGTGTGTTAGTTTCTATTTAAAGAATATTTCTTTTTCATTGTCCTTGGTACTTAACTACCAAACATAATAGCTATTAAATGACATTATCGCCATAAAAGTGAGATTGAACCGAATTCCCCAAACATTTTGTTATTTGATTTGTGTTCAGTCAAACGAGCATCTAAAACTACCCTTAAAAATCTCTCTGGTGTTAACAACACCGGAATCAAATGCCTGAGGTATTTGATCCCTCTACATTGGGAAAGATTGAAAAATGAGATTGATTTGAATGTAAGCATAGATGCTATAAGACGGAAGTTGAAAAGATCTAAATAATATGAAAAAATGTTTTTTTTTCTTTTAAGGATGTGTATTATTTTTTTTTAAGTATTGGGTTGGTCTCCGGGGTTCGCCCATGAGGCCTCCAGATGTCTTATGACTCACTTGGTTTTAAGTTGTAAATTTAATTGTGTCTCAGGATGGTGCGCGGAGGATGGAAGTGGTATCGTACGGCACGGGATAAGTTTTTTATTTATTTCTGCCAAGATTGGTTAAGAGAACTATTTAGTTTTTAATTTTTGTGCATATTTAGTGTTTCTTAATGGTAGCTCAATTGCATTCGAGCTATACTCTCAGCCTTGAGTTACCTAATATTTTGTATATATTGGTTATAATAAAAGAACCTTGAACCCTTCCTCGGGATCTCGAAGTGCCCGCTTTTCAAAGCCACATTTGCTGTCGTTAACTTGGCTTCCAAAGTTCTCATCCTAGTTCGCAGGTTTATTTTCTTTTTTTCTATTCTTGTTAAACCGCGAAAAACCACCCTGTGCCTAGGTAGTTCTACTTTTTATATTTTTAATGCATCCATCAGGTGTCTAATCATGCTTCCCAATTAAATGAAGCTGTCTACTTCGTTACCTAGCTTCACTTCTTCGTCATTTATTTCTAATTTAAGCCGCACTGTCCACTAACATTAATGTTAATTAATTTAATTAATTGTTAATGTTAATTAATTAAAATTAATCAACATTAATGTTAATTAATTAACATTAATGTCCATAACATTAATGTTGAAGCCTGCTCCTGTATTATGAACTCTGATAATCTCCAAATATTCACTCACTTTTTTAACATTTTTGTCTAGGACAATCAAATATTTTACATAACTTAAGTTTGGGAGAGTTTCACCTTCCCGTTGGATACTATGTTCTCCTATAGCTTTTGCCATGTTCTTCAGGATTAGGTCCGTATAAATGGGGATTGGGCGTGTGTTTGCTTAACTCCTGATTTAATACCAAACCAGTCAATCTCGTCACCTATCTTAACCGACGCAAAATTGTTTGCCTACATATCACTAATCACTTTTATTTACTTATTCGGTATGCAACTAGTAAAAAGTAGAACTTGTATACAAAACCTTTAAAACACGGTATAAACCACTTTTGCTTAATGTTTCCACTTCTATCGACTTTTTGGAAGATCTAATAAGGTCTAAATCCATCATCCCACACAAAAAAAAAAAAAAAAAAAAAAAAAAAAAAAAAAAAAAAAAAAACGAGAATATCTGAATTTACAAAAAAAAATATTTTGTGGTCATTTTTAACAGTTTGAGTCAATACCGCCAAAAATTGGTTGACGACCTTCCTTTCTTGAATTACATAGAGTCCCTGTAGATCTGCTCTTTGAGCTTTTACAATATGATACTTTACTCGCAAATTGCTCAAATAACTCAAAAAATACAATAAAAAACAGCCCTACCGACAATTCTACCGAACAATACGTACTAATAAAAGTTCAAATAGGGAAAAATCCTTTTATTAAACAGTGAAAACGATGATAAAAATTCCTATTTGTTTCGATCACATAAACAGCGACCATCATCAGGAAAGGCAGTGTGGTCTTCAAAAATACCTATCGAATATTGAGAGCCATCTACCAAATTTTTTACTGAAAATTGTCGTAGTTTTCTAGACTAGCTAAAAAATAAATAGTAGACTAGCAATCCCCGCCTGGGAACGAAAATGTTTTGCCCTGCAGTTACTTTTATTTATTTATTTTTCTCAAAATGTATGTGTAAAAGATAAGCGAATAAACTGAAGAAAAAAAAACATTTTGGTAATGTCTTGCAAATGTTTTTCAAAGGGTTTGGTAATGTCTTGCAAGGGTTTTTCAAACAAGAATAAATCTGACTGGTTTGCTCATTCGCTGATTATACTTTGGTGTTGCTTGTTTGCCGTTTAATCAGTTTGAAGAAAAGAGTCACGTATAGAAAATTTATTTGGGTTTTGTAATTCAGGGTATATATTTGACCAATAAGCTTTACCGAACCCTGAAAACCCTATATCAAATTTTTACCAAAAACACCTAGTCTTTACAAATTTTTTGAAAAAAAGAGTGGAAACACTGTCTTTCTTATGGTCCTATTAACCGAATCAAATCTATGGAACTGAAGTCTAAAGGGGTCTTTTGATTCAGACACTTTCCAATTATTAAACTAACTAATAATGAATAATTAGAATCCAAATTAATCATGTTTATTGTCAGATAAAAATAATTGGGGATGAATGCAGGAGGTGGGGCATGTTTTCGTCGCCAAATAAAAACTCAAAAATAAAATACAATGTAAAAATATAACGTAAATAATCATATTAATTGTATTTTTTAGGTTTTCAGATGGTACATCATTTGAGCCCGTTTTAGCCCTTGTTAGCCCTTTTACATTGTTTTCATTACCGCAACATTTGATATCTCTAGTCAACCACCTTCACGGGTAAGATTTTTAGTTGTAAGTTCTTTAGGCTAACTCCAATTTTATCCTGACTTGAAAAATTTCAAGTATGTCTGATTTAGGAGGGAGATCAGGCCCTCAAACTATGAAAGATGCCTCTGGTCTTCTTTTGTATCTCTGCTTTTTGAGACTACTCTCAAGTCTCACCTATGATAGGGATACCCTACGTATGGTAGCCGTGCCACTATGCCTGGCTAGGGGATATAAAGCTTACTTATTTACATAAGTAAAGAATCGATTTTTACGATTAAAATAGTGAACATTTATACAGAATAAATTAGAATATTAAATATATAAATGGTTGGTACATTCAACAGCTCTCACGGGCAAATACCTGAAACAAGTCCACCAAACATTAAATGTTTGTTAAGGTAATATTATTAAAATACCGATTAAAATTAGGGACAAATGATTTGCAATATCTTTCGGTACTAGAGACTGGGTAAGTCATTAAATAGGGATAATTATTTTTTATTTGTCTTAGTGACTGGTCCTTCAGTACAGTGGCTCTCAAGGTGGGGTAGTAGACCTCGATGAGCTGGAAAATTCAAACAATTTAGTCCAAATTGATGAGTCCAATTAGTCCAAATATAGACAATTTAGTCCTAATTGTGAACTCATGTCTGGGGGCTTGAGATGAGTGGCTTGATCCCTCGATTACTGCGTTCAATGTTCGAAAAATACAGATTTTCAATACCAACATAGCTCCACTTTTGACTAGACGTTTTTTATTATTAAATAAAAGTATTTATGAATTCATCTAAATATCGATTTTTGCTCCATTTTTATCTTTAATAATAGATAAAGATGTGACTTCAGTTATTGATAAAGACATCTTTAAGAGATGATGTTAAGAGTTCTGAGGTTGCTAAAGGTTTGGACGTTTTAAAGAGATGTTCAACTGAAATAGCGAAAACGACGTAGAAGTGATACTATAAATTTTGAAAAATTACGATTCTGATTTTTTTTTTTTTTTTTTTTTTTTTTTTTTTTATTAAGGAGGGGTTAGAGAAGCTATTAAAAGAAGATTGACAAATAATTAAGCTGGTGTTCCTGCTAGTATCGTAGATAATTTTTTGAATTATGGGGTTTACTGACACATGGTGTTTTATTATATTACAAAATTATAATAAAAGTAAGGAATATGATTTAAGTTTGTTTAGTGTTTAGCCCTATATCTTGAAAGCTGTTCTTGTGACTTTCAAGTACCTAGAAGATCAAAAGGCAAACATTGTTTGCCCCCCCCTTGTTCCATCTTCGGTCTACTCATACCTCAAAACCAGGATTTTCCTAATAATTTCTTTTGGTTGTTAAACAATACATTAAGATTTTTTCGATGCGTAAATTCTCTCCGTTGTTGCCACAACTGAATCTTGAAAGAGGCTAATGGAAGCTTTTTGTTCACAAGCAAGCCCAAACAAAGGTTTGTAATGCCAAAATAATCTGCTGCTGATCTTTGGGGTAATATAACAATTATGTTAATTCGGGCTAATAAACAAGTATAGACAATATATATATATATATATATATATATATATATATATATATATATATATATATATATATATATATATATATATATATAATATATATATATATATATATATATATATATATATATATATATATATATATATATATATATATTGATAAAAGGCTAGAATTGGGGGTGTTCAGAAGGAAATGTGTTAAGAAAAAAATTCTTACTTAATAATATGCAGATTAATTGCACTTAAACTATTTTGACTGATATTCTACTGTAATTTACTATATATAACAATTATTACATATATTAGATACTATAACAATTATGTTAATTCGGGCTAATAACAAGTATAGACTATAGACAAGTTTAGACTATATACATATATATATATATATATATATATATATATATATATATATATATATATATATATATATATATATATATATATATATATATATATATATGTATATATATATATGTATTGATATATTGATATCGGCTTATCTGCAGCTGATCTTCGGGTAAACAATCAATGGGGTAATATAACAATTATGTTAATATTGTAATAAGGTAATAATGGTAATAGGGGCTACTGAACAAGTATAGACTAGTGGGAATATACAAAAATTAAGTAATAAAAGTGTTATTTTAAAATCAAAAGAAAGTTGTGATTCTATTTATATGACAAGAGTAACTAAAGAGATATATATAGCAGAATAGCATAACCTACTTCTAAAAAGATTTGTTTTTAGGTACGTCAATTAACTAGTAATTTGAAGTTTTTAATCGTGAATAGTATTAATAACATTCATATTGATGCATAGCTTAGATTTATGGCAGTGTTGCCTTTGACTCCAGCTGTCAGGGAAGTTACACATCTAAATCTCCATGATTATACATTCTTTTGCTCATTTTGTGCTGGTTTTTCACATACGCTCCTTATTTTTAAGTTTTAGATCTCCATGATTATATATCCTTTTGCTCATTTTGTGTTGGGTTTTCACATATGTTCGTTGTTTTCAAGTTGTAGATCTCACTTCTAAATCTCCATGATTATATACTCTTTTGCTCATTTTGTGCTGGGTTTTCACACATGCTCCTTGTTTTTAAGTTGTAGATCTCTCTTCTAGATCTCTATGTTTATATACTCTTTTGCTCATTTTGTGTTGGGTTTTCACACATGCTCCTTGTTTTTAAGTTGTAGATCTCACTTCTAGATCTCCATTGTTATATATTCTTTTGCTCATTTTGTGTTGGGTTTTCACATCTGTTTTTTGTAAGTTGTAGATCTCTCTTCTAGATCTCCATGATTATATACTCTTTTGCTCATTTTTTGCTGGGTTTTCACACATGCTCCTTGTTTTTAAGTTGTAGATCTCACTTCTAGATCTCCATTGTTATATATTCTTTTGCTCATTTTGTGTTGGGTTTTCACACATGCTCCTTGTTTTCAAGTTGTAGATCTCACTTCTAGATCTCCATGATTATATATTCTTTTGCTCATTTTGTGTTGGGTTTTCACATCTGTTCCTTGTTTTTAAGTTGTAGATCTCTCTTCTAGATCTCCATGATTATATACTCTTTTGCTCATTTTGTGTTGGGTTTTCACATATGTTCGTTGTTTTCAAGTTGTAGATCTCACTTCTAAATCTCCATGATTATATACTCTTTTGCTCATCTTGTGCTGGGTTTTCACATACGCTCCTTATTTTTAAGTTGTAGATTTCCATGATTATATATCCTTTTGCTCATTTTGTGTTGGGTTTTCACATATGTTCGTTGTTTTCAAGTTGTAGATCTCACTTCTAAATCTCCATGATTATATATTCTTTTGCTCATTTTGTGTTGGGTTTTCACATACGCTCCTTATTTTTAAGTTGTAGATTTCCATGATTATATATTCTTTTGCTCATTTTGTGTTGGGTTTTCACATATGTTCGTTGTTTTCAAGTTGTAGATCTCACTTCTAAATCTCCATGATTATATACTCTTTTGCTCATCTTGTGCTGGGTTTTCACACATGCTCCTTGTTTTTAAGTTGTAGATCTCTCTTCTAGATCTCCATGATTATATATTCTTTTGCTCATTTTGTGTTGGGTTTTCACATATGCTCCTTGTTTTTAAGTTGTAGATCTCACTTCTAGATCTCCATGATTATATATTCTTTTGCTCATTTTGTGTTGGGTTTTCACATATGTTCGTTGTTTTCAAGTTGTAGATCTCTCTTCTAAATCTCCATGATTATATACTCTTTTGCTCATTTTGTGCTGGGTTTTCACATATGCTCCTTATTTTTAAGTTGTAGATCTCACTTCTAGATCTCCATGATTATATATTCTTTTGCTCATTTTGTGCTGGGTTTCCACATACGCCCTTTATTTTTAAGTTCTGGATCTCTCTTCTAGATATCCATGATTATATATTCTTTTGCTCATTTTGTGTTGGGTTTTCACATATGTTCGTTGTTTTCAAGTTGTAGATCTCACTTCTAAATCTCCATGATTATATACTCTTTTGCTCATTTTGTGCTGGGTTTTCACACATGCTCCTTGTTTTTAAGTTGTAGATCTCTCTTCTAGATCTCCATGATTATATATTCTTTTGCTCATTTTGTGTTGGGTTTTCACATATGCTCTTTGTTTTTAAGTTGTAGATCTCACTTCTAGATCTCCATTGTTATATATTCTTTTGCTCATTTTGTGTTGGGTTTTCACATCTGTTTTTTGTAAGTTGTAGATCTCTCTTCTAGATCTCCATGATTATATACTCTTTTGCTCACTTTGTACTAGGTTTTCACATAAGCTCCATATTTTTAAGTTGTAGATCTCCATGATTATATATTCTTTTGCTCATTTTGTGTTGGGTTTTCACATATGTTCCTTGTTTTTAAGTTGTAGATCTCTCTTCTAGATCTCCATGATTATATACTCTTTTGCTCATTTTGTGTTGGGTTTTCACATATGTTCGTTGTTTTCAAGTTGTAGATCTCACTTCTAAATCTCCATGATTATATATTCTTTTGCTCATTTTGTGTTGGGTTTTCACACATGCTCCTTGTTTTTAAGTTGTAGATCTCACTTCTAGATCTCCATGATTATATATTCTTTTGCTCATTTTGTGTTGGGTTTTCACATCTGTTTTTTGTTTTTAAGTTGTAGATCTCTCTTTTAGATCTCCATGATTATATACTCTTTTGCTCACTTTGTACTAGGTTTTCACATAAGCTCCATATTTTTAAGTTGTAGATCTCCATGATTATATATCCTTTTGCTCATTTTGTGTTGGGTTTTCACATATGTTCCTTGTTTTTAAGTTGTAGATCTCTCTTCTAGATCTCCATGATTATATACTCTTTTGCTCATTTTGTGCTGGGTTTTCACATAAGCTCAGTATTTTTAAGTTGTAGATCTCACTTCTAGATCTCAATGATTATATATTCTTTTGCTCATTTTATGCTGGGTTTTCACACACTCCTTATTTTTAAGTTCTAGATCTCATTTCTAGATCTCCATGATTATAAATTTTTTTGCTCATTTTGTGCTGGGTTTTCACACACGCTTCTTATATTTAAGTTCTAGATCTCCATGATTATATATTCTTTTGCTCATTTTGTGCTGGGTTTCCACATACGCCCTTTATTTTTAAGTTCTGGATCTCTCTTCTAGATATCCATGATTATATATTCTTTTGCTCATTTTGTGCTGGGTTTTCACCCAAATGGGTGTTCACGCACGCTCCTTATTGTTAAACGTGGGGCCCACTAAGTGTAAAACCTAGCTTCATATGGAGGTCTTTCTTTAAAAATGCAGTTTCTCGATTCTCCTAATTTTTGAAGACGTATTTGTTTGTGTAAATGTCCACTTTAACCATTCAAAGAGTCAGATTTCATTTTTAGTGTTCTTGGAACTGCAAGGTTTATGTTCCTTGTGAAATATGCAATTTTACGATAGGCCTGCAGTTGTACCTCGAACCTGGAAGAGAAGATACCTATATTATGGGATTGATTAATTTCAGATCCATCTATTCATCGAGTCAGAATTGCATACTTTTTTTGTAGGGAATGATCTAAACTTAAAAATGAAAAACAGGAAGAGTTTTATATTTTCTATCATGTCATATTTTTTAACCTAAAAAAAAAATATAGGTAAAAAAATTTCTCCTCTATCTAATGATGGCAGTTTTGTGGCCAAAAATGTGACTTCTTTTCTATGTGACTATTTTTCTATAATTATGAATTCTTTCGTGTTTCTGTTTAATACGCAATTCTAAACGAGTTGACCAATTACGCTGAAACTAGGCAAAAGTTACCCTTTCTACCAAGATCAAGAGGGGGCTAGTAATGCGTTGCACTCTGTTTAAAGCGCTCCTGAAGCTTGTGAACCTTATGGCAAAAGAACGCAAGAAGGGTGGTGGAGGAGAGGAGCTTGCTGGGGGAGGAAGGAGGGCTGAGGTATACGTTTTCAATTGTTAACCTATGACTTGACACGTAATATTGCTCCCATATATATCTTGAGGACTTAAATAAGCAAAAATACTAAACTAAAAATTGGCAATCTTATAGCTTTTGTCCTATGTTATTCTTGATCTTTCAGAGCCAAGATTTTCCTATTGCGACTGGAAATGGTGGGCATCGGCCAGAAAAGTTGGGAAGAGGTGGCGCTGGGGATGAGTTTTTTAGAGAGGGTTTAGTTGGTGGTAGAGTGATAGAGGGAAGCACTAAGAATTTATAGATGTGATTCCAAAAGTATGTAAAATACCATTATGAAGATTATCAAGAAACGCCTATTAGGTTCCGACTAGTTCCTAAAAAATTCGTTTTTTTCTAGATTATGTGAAAACGAAGAAGCACGACCTTTGATGATTTCGTAACGTATTGCAAAGGACCTGTAATACATGTGATAGTTTCCATCTTGGCTTGACTGTTCTACTGTGTAAAGATGTGTTCAGGGCCCTCCCACCTTGGAGATGTATTTATTTGTAGCTCTTAGAAATTTGCTCATTTTTTATTCTAATTTTAGTGTCGAAAATTTAGCCATATAAAATACGTTTTTAGTTCTTGAAGTTGCTCTTTCTGTTATTTCCATAGGTTTGTTATTATTTTATTTTTTTATGGAGCTTTTGCTATATTTTTCTCCGGTCACCAAAGTCTGAAATCAGGAATTATTTATTATGATGTGCTAAGTATAGCTGTACCCAGGTTTGCCACCACTACCGATTTATCATAAAACCAAGTCATTGTTGTTGCCTTAGGGATTTTTGGGTGCCTTAAAAAATTAATAATGATGATGGATGATCAAACATTTTGTTAACGAGCCGTAAGTGAAGATTGAATGGTGGTAAAAATAACCGAAACTCTGAAAAACGAATCTCTTACAACAATAAATATGTAAAAAAAATTACTTTTCACGATGCTTCAGTCAATATCAAATCAGACATGAAAAGTTGAGAGCTTTAGAAATTTATTTGAATTTATGAAAAGGGAGAGAATACCCCCTAAATGAGATGCGATTTTAAATGAAAATTCCATCTTCAAGCTTATATAAACTATTGTGAAGATTAAGAGTTCCTACATAGAAAAACTCAAGATTTCGCATTTTTCAAAGAAACGCGTAAAATTTGGGGTTTTTATAGGGGTAATCGTATCAAAGTAGTGGTCATACAATATCGAGAGAGGGCTCCTTCAAATGGAAACCTCAAGTTTCAACATGTTTGGACTCTTCTGCTTTTGCCAATTTTCTGCTATTTTGTGTTGCAAATGAAAATTTACTTCCAAAACAGGTTCAAAAATCTATCGGATGATGAATCCGAGGTTAACTAATTGGTTTAGAATAATTAGGAAGCTTTGTACATAACCTGGCAGTTCCAGATCTTTCCGCAAAACGGTGCCGATTTATGCATTTTGTGGTGCAAAAGTCAAAATTATCGCCTGATGTGCCAGAATGATATCGAGCGATTATGCTCCAACAAATTCTAAGATAGCCAATCGGCTTAGAGCTGTCAGAAATTTAGACACAGCT
Organism: Artemia franciscana; assembly: GCF_032884065.1. Lineage (NCBI taxonomy): Eukaryota > Metazoa > Arthropoda > Branchiopoda > Anostraca > Artemiidae > Artemia > Artemia franciscana. The sequence continues at coordinate 5,924,931 of NC_088867.1, read as the reverse complement.
TCCCGGTTTCAAGGGTCATACTGACATACGGTGCCACGTTCGTTCTTAAACATATACACAATTCGGAAAAAATGAAGGGCTGTTGTATAGAACGTATATGTAGCTTTATTAACGGTTATACAGTATTGCTTACAAACAGTGGGTATTTTTACTGTAGAAAAGGGTGTACAAACTATCTAAATTGAATCTTTAGTGACAAATTGTTCAGGTGTTTACGACAAACCCTTCCAATCAATGCAGTTTTCATTTCCATGTGACACCAGAGGTTTCAGGCTAACTTTGCTGCTTCGCAATTAATGCAACATATTTTTTTATAATGTTTCAAACAGTCAGTTCGTGTTAATTCATTAATCTACAATGGAGTTCTTTTATCTAAATAACATACTGCATTAAGAAGTGGCCATACACAACCAATTACCTGCTCTATTATTTGCCCAACAAGTCACTGTCAGTATATATATATATAGCACCAGCTGTGTTAAATGCGCCAACGGGAAATGTGGTTAAATTGAATATTGAATTGGATAGGGATTGAGTCTCCGTCCCCATTTCCCGTGATATAGAGATCTGATTTAACCTCTAGTGTGCCCTCATTTGGAAGGATGTACTTGGAATAAGATGGTACTGGAATAAGTATATACTGGATGGACTTGGAATATAGAGTCCAAAGGAAGGACTCCCCTATCGTTGCTGATATTTTTTAGGGGAAAATTAAATATTAAAGTTACATATACTATGATACCCCTAGGCAGTTGGTAGATTCCTCGGGAATGGAGCACATTGAAAATTGATGGGCATTGTAGGCTGGCTTTTGTGTAATTAAAATTAATTTCTCTTTGTTGTTACAGTCTTCTTCAAATGGTTAATTTTTTTTCTATAGCTAGCTCTCTTTGTTTTGACGGCTTGGTGGAGATACCTGCCGAAACATCTGCTTTGTCTTTTCGTTGCTTCTTTTCTTCCATTGGCTGAACTTTACCCTTGTATCACTCTTATTGTTTTTCTTCTTTTTTTTTGTCAAATATCTTTTACGCAAACTTATTTATGCTGACAAAATGTCAATTTGTTATTGAACAACATAACTGAAAAAATTATAGCTGTACCCCCCCCCCCCCCCATTAAGAATCCCAAGGGTCCAACATTATCATGCAAAAGTTTAGCATAAAGGTCAAAGGCAGTTGGCTAAGACATTTCCTACCACGATGCCCTAGCAACCCTTGACCTCCAAAGTTTGGAACTTCGCTTGGGTAATCTTACCCTGAGGATTGACAAAATGCTGCTGTCTAACCCTGCTCACCGTGACATTTTACCCCCAGAAGCCTTGATAGTCAGCCGTACAAGACAGAAGCTGAAACTTGTGCCTGTGCTTGCTTGGACAAACCGCTTAGTTGAAAAGTCTAGTAACTATGTCTTTAGGGATAATATGACCCCCCACAGCCCTTGGGGAAAGGCCTGCAAGTCATGAACATTTTTTTACGTCAATATATATAGTGCATAATAACATGTTTTGTATTTCAACATCAAATTAGCCATTTGAGCTACGATTGTTGTTTAAATAAACCTTTCTCGCTCTCTCTCCCTCTAAGGCTCCTTATATTTGGATTACGTTTTGTATGCTACTGAAAACGAATAGAAAAGAAAGAAAAAAGGTCATCTTTTAAATGAAAGTAACGAGCGATGCTAAAGCTTAACACGAATACAAATTATCTATTATCTAAATTATTAAGTTATTATCTAAATAACTAACTAATTATAATAAATAACTAACTAATTAACTAATTAATAAATAACTAATTATAACTAATTATCTAAATTATTATTAATTATCTAATTATCTATTATCTAAATTATTAAGCTTAATGTTATATATCAAAAGCTAAGAACCTTAGAAAATTCGTCTGATTTTGGAAAAAGGGGGAAAATACACTTAAAGTCAAAAACCACACTATCAGATTCGGAGTATCCGATAACGCTATTGTAGAATTTTTAAGCTTCCAACTGAAAAAGGTGGAAATTTGTATTTTTTTGCTAGAAAAAAGATCACAGATGGATGTTTATTTGTTTGTTTTCTTCAGGAGTGATCGCATTGAACCAATCGTCCTAGAATATCGAGAAAAGGCTCACTCGAATTGAAATTAAGATTTCTATTGCCCTTTTTAAATGACCGGAGGGATTGCTGGACAATTAGCCTCCCTTCCCACCCTCCTATTTTCCTCAAAGTCGTCAAATCAAAATTTTGAGTTGCCATTTTATTCAGCTTAGTTGAAAAGTCTAGTAACTATGTCTTATGGATAATATGACCCCCACAGCCTTTGGGGAAAGGCCTGCAAGTCATGAAATTTGCCCATTGCTCAAGGGCGCCGGCAGAAAATTTTCAAGGGGATGGGGGGAGGGCAAAGGCCAAAATTTCAGTGGTGGTTGGGTCACAGGGAATATGTCTCATGGAATTTTTTTGTAAGAATAGGTTTATTTTTAATTACTTTTAGGGAAAAACTTAAGTAAAAAGAGCAATTAAATTGCATGCAAAATGAAACAAAATCCAGTAAATTTTAAACGACAAGGATTCCTGATAAAGGGATCAATTTATTTTATCAATAATATATTTAATTATTATGCATATCAAACAATACGTGGTAACGAACTGTAGTAAGGAGCGACCCGGCTCAATAGTAACCGAAACTTAAAAAAATGGAATTTTGATACCAATAGTTACATCAAAAGAATCGCATTTTAATGATGAATTTAAAAATATAAATTTATCAAGTTTAGTCTTACCCATCAGAAATTACGAGCCTGAGAAAATTTGCCGGGGAAACGCCCCCTAAAAGTCACACAATCTAACAAAAATCACACCATCAGATTCAGCGTATCCTATCTACAAAATGCGGAACTTCGCATTTTTGCCAGAAGACAGATCACGGATGCGTTTTTTTTTTTTTTTGAGGGGTGATCGTATCGAATCAGTGGTCGTAGAATGTCGCGAGAGGGCTCATTCTAACTTAAATTAAAAGTTCTAGTGCCCTTTTTAAATGACCAAAAAATTGGAGGGCACCTAGGCCTCCTACCACGCTCATTTTTTCCCAAAAACTCACCGGATCAAAATTCTGAGATAGCCATTTTATTCTGCATAGTCGAAAACCCTAATAACTATGACTTTGGGGACGACTTACTCCCCCACAGTCCCTGTGGGGGGGCTGCAAGTTACAAACTTTGGCCAGTGTTTGCATATAGTAATCGTTAATGGTAGAGACGTTTTCAGGTTGATTTATTTTGGTTTTGGTTGAGGGGGGGTATGTGGGAGGATTTTTCCACGGAGGAATTTGTCATGGGAGAAGAGAATCTCAATGAAGGGGGCGTAGGGGAATCAAGCATTATAAAAAAAAGAAATATGAAAAGTTTTTTCAACTGAAAGTAAGGAACAGCATTAAAACTTAAAAAAAAAAAACAGAAATTATTTTGCATATGAGGGGTTCACCTTCTTGTAATACCTCGCTCTTTACGCTAAAGTATTTTTAGTAATTTCAACTATTTATTCTATGGCCTTTGTGATTCAGAGGTCATTCTTAAGGACTAGGGACAAAATTCAAGCTTTAGTGTAAAGAGCGAGGTATTGAACCCCCTCATATATACTAATAAAGAAGTTCGTTACGTAAGTTAATTCTTAAGTTACGTATATTTTTTACTAACGAAAACGTTTGTAAAAAGTTAAAAGTTCTATTTGCCTTTTTAAGTAATCAAAAAATTGGAGGGCAACTAGGCCTCCTCCCCCGATCCTTTTTTTCTCAAAATCTTCCGATTAAAGCTATGAAAAAGCAATTTAGCCAAAAAAATCAATATGCAAATTTCGTTTTAATTATTTATGTGCAGAGAGCCAAATCAAAACATGCATTAATTCAAAAAAGTTTAGAAATTAAATAAAATAAACAAGTTTTTTTTAACTGAAAGTAAGGAGCGATATTAAACTTAAAACGAACAGAAAATACTCCGTATGTGAAAGGTCTGTACATGTATTTTGGTTAGTCTCTCTCTTGATAGGAAGGACGTCAATCGGAAAAGAGTTCGACTGGAATTGAGCGAGTTCTTCTGTACTTCTCTGCTAGAAAATGAATTACTGAAGAAGAGAGGAGACGGCCTGACGAGCTGAATATTTGTTTTTTCATTTATAATTTTTTCATAAATTGCAGGGTAGAAAATAGCCAGCTCGTGTGTGGAGTAGCATATCAAACCTAGGACTGGTAAAAGAAAACATCTCCTGGGCTGAATTGCAAATAATTCTTTCATGCCATTGACTGAATCAGTCATAGCACTACTATTTGGTGTCTGTAAAGCTACTGAAACCCATCAATCATCAACGCAACTTTCCTTGCAGAAATATAATCATAATCATGAGCTATCACCGTCGCCTGTTTAAACGGGCGAAGAACCCTAATGACAGCTCCCACAATGGATCACTCATTACTCTGAAATGAAGTTCGAGCTCTCTGATTTTAGTGTCACGAATATTCGGTTTAAGAAGTTGCACAATGGCTATTTCCAGGTGCAATATGATTTCTATCATGGTAAGGGTGCTGTTCCGTCGAACATCCATATCTTTTGTGATGGATTGACTAAGATAGCTTCAAAATAATCATGGGATTTAAAGATATTCTCTGAATTCATCATGTTTTATCTTAAAATTGCGCTTATTTCACTTCGGAATCGCGACTTTTAACACGGTTTCACCTACAAGCTCATCATACATTTCATCATTGCTATTATTCTGTACAATGATGGTACATGTTGGAAAACTACCATTGATGCTATTAATGCTCACCGATTCTTTGTTTTTTGTTGAACTGCCTTTAATTTTCTTGTCGATATTATCTGCCAATGCAATTTTTATTTTGCCTGTGATTTCACTGTCTGTTACCACATTATTTTACACAACTAAAAGTTCCGGTACGTTGACAAGATATGGTTTATGATATTGATAGAAAAGTACGCTCTTTTTCTTTTTACGTTCTGTTGAATGCTAGTAACCAAAAGATGGTGGTATGATTTATCACCGACTAACGTGTTACTACAAGCACTAACAAGAGGTTTCCCCTCGTCATCATTTATTATTTTTATGCTTGCATTTACTTTGATTGCTACTATCTCTGGAGACCTCACTCTCACATATCCATCTTCATTAGAGATGAATTTTGTCGATCCTCCAAAGGAATTTGTTCTCTCACTGTCATGACAATACACGCATACCTTGCCAATAGTGTCAAACATTAGTATTTGTTTTGTAGTTCAAACATTTAGATTTGTCAGCATTCAATGCTATATTAACACTATCATGTATACACACCTTGAAATATTCTATCTTCACCTTTTTAAATAAGATGTAAGAGTTTATCCTTCCATCGCACAATTAATATTGATCAAAAACATACAATAAAACAAGCAGACCTACTGTCGATGACCAACCATAGAGAACCACAGGGGGAGGGGGCACAAAAAATATTAGAAACATAAAAAATTAATTCAATTAAATATTATAATTGAAATAATGGCACGTACAATATTACAGATTTATATAAAAAGTAATGCTTAAAGTTCACTATTATGCATCCACAAAAGGGGGTATCATGATATAGCGTGTTTTTTACTATGTTTTAACACTGGTCACGGTCAGGAATATTCCTTGGTAGCCATTATAGATGGTAGCACTTGGGGTGGTCAAAAATATGACCATCCATGACTTCAGATGAGTAGATGGCAACAGTAGAGGTATGACCAAACGAAAGAACAATTAACTTTTTCTCTTCTATGGGAAAAATTCAGGACTGAAGTTGAAGTTTTTTTCTTCTTTGGGAAAATTCAGAATATTTTTACTATTGAATTCAGCTAGCAACTAAAAATTAGAAAAATGAAATTAGATATCTAAGAGTCCAAATAGATCCGATTAAGCACATTGAACCAATTATAAGTGTTTGAGCCGGTATCATTTCAATCATAGGACCTTCATAACAATGTTTAAAATGTAGTAGATGTTATTAATTTCGTTAGAAACTTAGATTTCAGTTTGAGAAAAAATGAATCAGCTAAAGGTGTTTATCTAAAAATAGGTTTTGGGAAACTAAAATCAAGATTTGTCAGAGGTTATGGTCTGTGATAGCAAAGAATTATCCACAATGATGTGCAATCTATTTATTTTTACTATTAATTGCAACTAGCAACTAAAATCAGAAATGTGAAACTAGATATCTCAATGCCCAAATAAATCCAATTAAGCGCATTGAATCACTTAAAAGCTTCTGGGCCTTGTATCGTTTCGATAAAAGCATTTCGCTAATATCAGTTCCTTAATATTAGTAATTGTTAATTTTAATTTGATTATTATAATTAATATTATTTATTATTAATAATGTATATGTATGTATATATACTAATATTATTTATATCATTTTTCTTATTATTTTTGTATCCTTCATTAATTTATTGAAATTACTTTATTTATGTATTTCCAGTAGAAAAATTAAGTACAAAACAAGGCCAAGGTAATTATGTTTATCTAGGTTAAACCGTAATGCTCTATAATTTGCTGTTATTTGGATGTCCCTAGACCTGTTCCCCTTCCCCCTCAATTGGTCTTTGAATCTGGTTAATCTAAAGAACCTTCACCCCCAAAAAACATAGAAGTTTCAAGACAAACATATTACTGAGATTCAGTCACCAAAAAAGAGATCCTTACAAATTTCCTCATATTTTTTGGAAAACAGCTTTTTTTCCTCTTTTGGCAAATTTGATCCCACTCAAAACGAATGGGAGTGCTTTCCCAAAATTATTGAAAATCACAATTCAAAGCATCTGTTTGTGCTTTTGTCTCAGTTAAGCTCCCCCCACCCTTTAAAAGATGGATCGTGCTAGATGCACCAATTTGGGGGGGGGGCATGGGCGATTGAATCACTTACAGTTTGAAAATACCCGTTTTTGGTGTTTTCTCTGAAAAATATTCTTTTGGCATTTTTTTAGAAAAAGACTAAAAAAAAACAACAAAATTACCCCATAGGCTTGAGAATCATACGTTGTTCCTCCCTCTTCCTATAGCTTCATGTATTAACGCTCTGAGTATATTTTGACTTAGATAAGATTTATTTCCAAGAAAATGACTTGTCATAAATCAAGATATGCAATTCAATTGTCAGAGTAAAACAAACATAGCAAAAAAAGAAACTTACGGTAATATTGATCAAGAAAAAAAGACAGATTTATTAGTTGACATGTCAGAAACATTAGAAGCATATAAAAACTAGTACAATTTATCTAGAAATTAAACTAGTTAACACAAAGAGGGGGTATATTGTGTCCTCTCCAGATAAATTTACGCATACAGGGTGGGTCAGAGCACTTGTTTCTTATCATGGTTGTGGCAGTAGCTGCCACAGTAAAGAGCAAATCACAGCCCATACTAACCAAAAGTTGAAAAACGTACATCAAAAGACATAGAAATGCTATTAGAATACGTCAAAAAATCAACTCGGCAAAAATGATATCACAGTCAATATCACAAATATCACAGTGATATCAAAAATGATATCACAGCTTAATATAGATGCGAATCTGACCTTGTTGATCCATTGAGGAAAGGAAGCTTTCTCTGCTAAGAATAACAAGAAAACAACATTAAAAAAAAAATACTGGTCAAATTTCAGATTATGATGCAATTAAGCATCCCTCACTGCTTTGAATAATCTTTTTGGATGCAATGTGAATTGATACGAAGCGAATCGGATGAGGCCACTTTTTGGATCGCCACTTTTTGTGGCGAAAAAGTGGCGAATCGCCACTTTTTGGATGCGAAGCAGTGCATCCATTGAGCATATTGCATGCTTTATATCCTATTGCTTTATATCCTTTTAGTTTTGGAAATGAATAAAACTCCTGTATTTTTATGTTTACAATCTTTTCAAAAATGAAAAAAAAAACACGAAATCATGCACAGAAAACAAAAAAGGGACATTAGCTTTGAAATTTGGAACACATTTAAAATTTACAAATAAGCTGTGTTTGCAGTGGAGTACAAATGATTAATGTTATTATACGCCTCGTTGTCGATAGCGTTTCATTTAACGAGTTATCGGATAAGTATTTGTTGTTATCTTTAACGGATTATATCTGTTAAAAATAACCAAGGAAGAAAATGTTATACCAATAAGTCTGACAAGACACGCTCGAACGCACTACGGGCAGGAGAAAATTGCTCGTGTCTTTCAGAATGATTATTATGTTTGCTGTTTTATTTGAAGAATAAATAGTTGCACTTCCCTTCTTATATATGTACATAAATCAATATATATTTAAGTGTAGGACTTACGTAATAATAATAATAATAATCTTTATTCTTTCCCTTTATCACGATGCAATAACATGGGTATCGTCAAACAAAACAAGAGAAAAGCGCAAAAAGAGGCAACATAAAGAACACACATGATGAGCTATCACTTCGATTTGAGGATATTGTCGTTGTAGTGCTTCACGTAGTATGGAACAAAGGAGTTTAAAAATATTGTCGTTGAGTGTGTAGGCGGGCTTTCTAACAGTTCTTTTCCCTCTTTAAAAGTTGCCACCCTCGTCTTGTGTGCGTGGGTCACTGAAGTAAACTGAGGCAGGATATCTCGTTGCGTTGGGCACTTCAGGATGTCAGCTCCAAACTTCATCAGCGTTTCGTGCCTCCTTTCATCCAGGGTTGGGAGCCTGAGTTCGCTCAAGCTTTCCTCGTAGTTTTTGTAATTTGATCCAAGAATTATTTTACAGGCTCTTGTCTGAATTGTTTCAAGCTGACTTCTGTGTTTCTCTGTGAGCGATGGGAGCCAGACAGGACAGCCGTACATGACTATGGGCATTATATAAGTTTTGTAGCACGAAAGAAGGATTTGTTCTGTCATTCCAAACCTTCTGAGATTTGCGAAGGATTTTAGAAGACCAGCTGCTTTTGCTGTGATCTGGTTGATGTGATCTTCGAACGTAAGATCGTCAATTAGTGTGATGCCGAGTATTTTGACTGATTTTTTTGTTTGGAGAGGTGCAGATTCGTCAATGCTCTTCTTCTTAAAGAAGTTGACACGCAACACACAGCTTTTCTCGTGACTTAGCTGGAGCTTCACTTGATCAGCTTGATCCCGAAGCTCTGCAACCAGGGGCTCGAGTTGGCCGTGTGTTTGTGACAGGAATCGTAGTAGACTTATTGAACAATCATCTGCGAACTCGTACCTTTGTTTATGTTGTCTTATCAGTTGGTTGATTACTATTAGAAATAAGATGTGACCTAGCTTGCTTCCTTAGGCTGCTCCACAGGTGATGTCTTGGAAGTTGGATGCTTCCGCGTTTTAAAGTTGTACGCACTGTTGACGACCAGAAAGGAAACTTGCGCTAATGCACAGCAGAAACTGCGAGACCTCCAGGGCACGGGCTTCACTGATAACAGTCTCGTAGTCAAGGTGATCGAAAGCTTTGACGAAATAAGAAATTATTATATCAACAAGGGCCTCCGAAATTTCTAGGTGCTCTAGTAGATCATGAAGTAATCTGACCAGATATTATGTTGTGCTGTGCCCTCGACGAAAATCGAACTGCATAGGGTCAATTTTATGTTCTACTTCTGCTAGTAGCCACAGTAGAATAAAGTCTAAAACCCTCAAGGGCAAGGTAAACCCTTCAAGGGCTCTGCCAAATCAATATTTCTTTTGTTGTTCCGTAATAGATGCTTGTTTTTTTACTTATGCAAATGCTTTCTTCAAGATTTCTTCGGTTGCTATGGTAAATGTTTAAAACCCACGAAGGCCAGGAAAATACCTTCATGTCCCCGCTAAGTATAGGTGCAAACGTAAACTTTAAAGCAAAGTGTTTTTGGTTGTTTACAAACCTAAGGATGTATGGAAAATCTTCGGAATCCTCCCAAGTAGTGACATTGTCCAAATTGTTCTTAACCCAATATTTTTCTGTTTCATGCACAGGGCCTTTGATCTCTTTGTTCGTGGCAAACAAAGGAATTTCTCGCTATTTCCAGGAACAAGGAGTAATCCTATACTGATTTTCCATGAACAAAGGTTTCCCGTTATACAATAATTTGTAAATAGCGACGAAATTGACTTTGAAATTATGGGGAAAATAAACGTGGGGGTTTTTTAGATCACCTTAATACATGTGATAGAAATTTACCTTAGATGTTTAAATTACAAATTAAATTTCATTCTTAGATGTTTTAATTATTCGTACCTTAGATAAACTCAATTTTAGTATTTACAGAAAACCAACACAAAACAATAACAATTTGCATTTTAGATCAAACTACCCCCCCCCCCCTCCGAGCTAAAAGAGCTGTCGTAATCTCTCTCGTCTACCGTGGCCTAGACATTTGTTCTGATTCCCACATAACAATAGAACTAATTTTATCAGGGACATAGGTTTTGGAAATGGGTATCCTATCTTATTTATTCATAATATAATCAAACAGTTCATGGTAACGAACTGTAGTAAGGAGCGACACGGCTCAATAGTTACCAAAAATCTAAAAAATGAAATTTAAATACTATTAGCTACATCAAAAGAATCGCATTTTAATGCTGATTTTAAATATACAAATCTCATCAAGTTTAGTCTTACCCAGCAAAAGTTACGAGCCTGAGAAAATGTGCCTTATTTTAGAAAATAGAGGGAAACAACCCCTAAAAGTCATAGAATCGTAAAAATGTGGAATTTTGTATTTTTTTTGTCAGAAGGCAGATCACAGATGCGTGTTTATTTGTTTGTTTGTTTGTTTTTGTTTTTTTTTCCATGGGTGATCGTATCGACCCAGTGGCCCTAGAATCTTGCGAGAGGGCTCATTCTAACGGAAATGAAAAGTTCTAGTGCCCTTTTTAAGTAACCAGAAAAATTGGAGGGCACCTAGGCACCCTCCCACGCTAATTATCTTCCCAAAGACACCAGATCAAAATTCAGAGATAGCCATTTTATTCAGCGTAGTCGAAAAACCTTATAACTATGTCTTTGGGGACGACTTACTCCCCCACAGTCCCCGTGGGAGGGGCTACAAGTTTCAAAGCAACAAGTTACATATAGTAATGGTTATTTGGAAGTGTACAGACGTTTTCAGGGGGATTTTTTGGTCGGGGGGTTGAGAATAGGGGAAATGCTGGGGGAACTTTCCTTGGAGGAATTTATCATGGGGGAAGAAAATTTCCATGAAAGGAGCACAGGGTTTTCTAGTATTATTTAAAAAAAATGAAAAATAAATATGAAAAAGTTTTTTAACTGAAAGTAAGGAGCAGAATCAAAACTTAAAACGAACAGAAATTACTACGCATATAATGGGCTCACCTCCTCCTAATACCTCGCTCTTTACCTTAAAGCATTTTTTAGTAATTTCAACTATTTATTGTACGGCTTTTGTGATTCAGGGGTCAATCTTAAGAAATTGGGACAAAATTTAAGCTTTAATGTAAAGAGCGAGGTACTGACGAGGGGGTCAACCCCCTCATATACGTAATAGACACATGAGAATGCAGCAGTTCGTTACGTAAGCTAATTTATGAGCTATGTATATCTTTTACTAATAAAAACATTTGTAAAAAATTAAAAGTTCTTGTTGCCTTTCTAAGAAACCAAAAAATCGGAGGAAAACTAGGCCTCCTTCCCCGCTCCTTTTTTCTCAAAATCATTCGATCAAAATTATGAGAAAGCCATTTAGCCAAAAAAAAAATATAAATATGCGAATTTCGTTTTAATTATTCATCTGCGGAGAGCCAAAATCAAACGTGCATTGATTCAAAAACGTTTTTTAACGTTTTTTTTTGTTCATTTTCATTTTCATTTAAAAAAAAATAAGTTTTTTAACGGAAAGTAAGGAGCGACATTAAAACTTAAAACGAACAGAAATTACTTCGTATGTGAAAGGGGCTGCATCCTCATCAACGCCTCGCTCTTTACGCTAAAGTTTTTCTGTTTTAAAGAATAGAGTTAAGAGAAAGAGTCAAAATTTAGCGTAAAGAGCGGCGTTGATGAGGAAGCAGCCCTTTTTTGATATCTTCAAATGAATATTGTTTCACAATTTTATCTTAATTTCAGGGGCCCCTCCAGCAAAGAAGCCGAGGATTAGGCGAAGTAGCGAGAATGCGTCCCCAATACATGGCGAAATTGCAGCCCCCTCTGCAGTCTCCCACCGAAGCTGCGAGAATATGTCCACTTCTGCTCTACAAGGCCATGACGTGGGCCCTTCTGTGGTCATCCAACAAAGCGGCAAGAATGCTGCCCCTTCGACCCCCATGCAATGCGATGATGCGCAGATGATCACCCTCAGCGTAAGCGTGAATTCTTTGACAAATCATGATATTATTTGAAAAGCTTAATTTCTTAGCGGTAAAAAGCTTAATTTTATGGTATGGTGAAACAGCTAAGATGCTGAGGACCTCTGTTCGCTATCCCTCGAGGCAGGTTTGATGGTATTGCCCATCCTATAAAATAGGTTTCTTTTCAGCTTTATAGTGGAGAAAATAACAGGGTGTCCTGTCGATAATTTTGAGGGGTTTTGAGGAACACCTAGGTTTAAAAGGAATGGACTTTTCATCATTATTTAACGGTGAAAAATAGGTTTTTATGCGAGGTAAATTTTACACTCTATAAGAACATCGAGAGTCCAAACTGGCCTAAAGTTACAGGCTGTTAAAGATAGCTCCTTAGTTCAATGCCACTGTTGGGGGCCCCTGGCCCCAAAGAAATGGGTTTTTCACAACAATGAAAATAAAATATTCGTTTATCGATTATTATCCTTTTTAGAGACGGGTACATAGCCCACTTTTAATAGCAAAACGCTACTTATCAAACTTTCCAAAATGTTTTATTGGGAGTAAACATATTTTAAATCGATTAAGAGAATATGGTCCAATATAAAAAAATGTTTAAAATCGATTTGGGAAAATACTAGCACGCCCAGTGGGGGGTTATGATTTAAAAAGTATCAATCAAAGGCGTCTTAATATTAGTGCATCACCTATTAGTATGCAAAAGGGCAGCGGACCCTTTACACCGCGCTTACATTCAAAAATCCTCAAGTTTTGAAACATGTTTATGAAAATATTGGCGAAGCGGAAAAGTATAAGCTCCCCACCCACACTTGCTCGAGTCGCTGGAGTTGAAATGAAGTTAGGGACAGAGTATTTACAGAGTGAGTCCAGCTACGCTCTTCATCAAAATCACAAAGTTCGCGGAAGTCATTGCCAAAGGACTATAGTCTTTTCTCCATTGCATATATTACAAGCAGATCTTTTAGCTTTTTATGGGATTCAAAGACGTCACTACAGTCTTTAGTTGTGTTGCTTACACTCAGTGTTTTTAGTCGCTTCGCATATGCCATTCCATTGCGCAGAAAGAGAGGTGATGAAGTTGATAGAGCCCTTGAATATACCTTTGAACGAGATTCTTTTAGAAAAATCCAAACATATCGGGGAAGTGAATTTTTTAATCTAAAAGTAAAAAAGATCCTATTGAAATACAATGCAACACTTTATCGCAGTCATAGTCAGATAATAGTTCGATTAATTTCGAGATATTGTACATTGAAAAATACTGCTACTTTTGTTCAAGATTTCTATAAAATAATCTTGATTTATAACCAATGTCCACATCGACTCCTGTCCAATCTTAGTCCTCTTGAAGTTCACCACGGTAAAAATACACTTTAAATGTTCTCTATCAGTATTCCACTGAAGGGAGGCAAGCCAAAAAGAAGAAATTTCGTTGCGATGATACAGTTCAAATTAATTGAACAACTAATACTTTTGAAAAGCGGAATTACTTGGGGTCCACTGAACTTTTTAAAGAGTCAAAAGTCTTAGACACTAAAATTATAACATATAATCTACTTGATATGAAAGACGAAGAGATTCTTGTCGGCTTTTACGAGTATTAATTCCAAAAAGTTAAAAACAATGGAATGCACCAAATTGAAAAAATATTAAAGAGTCGAACTCGCAAGGGTAAAAGCAAGTTTCATGTTCGCTGGTCAGGGTAGAGCTCTGATTTTGATTCTTGGATTGCCGCTGAAGAGGTTCACAGTGACTAATGATTTCTATGTGACATTAATGTCCTATGTCTCTGATCCACTATACATTGATTTGAATAAAACAAGTGACTTTTGACAAAACTGTCCCCAGCTATAAAATTAGAGGGAATGTTTAAAGTTGCTCTTGTTGATTGTATTCTTTAAAATACATATGATTTCCCGAGAAAAGACCGTATACATGACATAAAAGTTAGACCACATGATTGGCCACTCGCTACCGAGGAATGGATAGAATCAACAGGTGAATGCCCCTTCATGACATTACCATTCAAAAAATTAGGCGGTAAAAATTGTTTGTGTTGTGCTAAAACCAGAAGAATCTCCGTTCATGGTGCCATTCAATTTAACTATGCAATAGACCACGGCAAAATCTAAGATAGTTCTCCCGTTGTCAATAAGAAGGTATTCTCAACGATAATCTGAGATATGTTCTTTGTTTTAAACAAAATGTAATCAATGGTAAAACTGCTTGGAGCACCAGCGATATAGATTGTGTTATTTTTGCAGACTGTCCCCCCGGCTTCTCGTCTCATAGTTCTATTTTCATTATGCGTTCTTTTTGAGACATCGAGAGTCAGTAATACCAATATCCCCCTCCTGCATGTACTTGAACGAAAAACAACTCAGAAATACATTCCCCAATACAGTATAAAGCATCTTCAATATATTCCAGTTGACACTTCGTATTCGGAACTCTGTCAATTAACATTAAGAAGTGAAATGGACGATCATCTAGGAATAAAAAACAGTTTGGCCGTACTAACATGTCATTTTCGATCCATTCAATTACGGGATGGCTAATATAAAAACACTTTTGTTGGCCTTGATATTGATTGCTATGTTGTTACTCTTAGACCAAGACAATTGGGTCATGGAATAGAACATCACAAAGGTAGCTCTACTATGTCCGGATGCAGTCTCAGCAATTGGTTTGCTAAGTTTTTTGCACTGCTTTCCTCTTGCTAAAAAATAAATTGCTCCGGTTCCTACAGATTTTGCGTCCTCTACACTAAACGATTGGGGCTTTGGGAAGAATTTTAAAGAAAGTGTTTCACAGAATCTCAAGTTCTTCACGCGATCCCTTGGAGAGCGATTTAAATTCAGACAAAGTGGAAAAGGTTCCAAAAGGTCAAGAAAGACCTAATCACTCATCTGCCTCAACTCAGGCAGGTAGTGAAAAACATCACTCTTGACAGAAAACAAAAAGAAATCAAGATTAAATATTTTTAGATCCAAAAAGGATTTCTTTTTCTAGAAAAGGCATAGCTACCACATAAAGAGTTTCATCCTTCATTCAACTCATCTCTAAATCTTTTCTATGCAGAAAATATTTATTTGCTTGGAAAACTTGTTTACTATGAACTATTTTTATCTGCAACAACGGCTTTCTGAAAATGTTCATTTTCAAATATATTTCAGTGAAGACTATATCATGAATTTGAAGTTCACATATATGAATTTGCATATGATTGTCAAAAAATCTAATAGTGAAAAACCAAGTGTAGCAAAAGGGCTATCATATGAAAATTGTGTACTACACAATTTTCTTAGACAAATCAGTGTCTACATAAATGGAACGCTGGTAAGCTAAGCAACAATCTTTCAAATTATTCAAGTTCTATACAATCCATGCTGATGACTCCAATGTCTTATAAGAAATTGAGAGGTTTACCCATTTGAGATGAATAGAGAACGGACACGGGCACTAGCAATATACTTTGAGATATGACAAATAAAGATTCACACTTGGTTGGCGAAATAAATCATAAAATATTTAATATACCTCAATGGATGTCTCCCAATGTTAAGATGCATATAAAGCTACGACTTGCCTGGTAGTTGCCGCTGCATGTGATGTAAAAGCCTCTTTCACCTCGGCAACACTTCATGTATGAAAACAACAGGTTATGAGCTCTGTTGCTTTGGTAATTGAAAAATTAAGAGCTAGTGTAAATAATATCAAACTGCTTGTTCTGCATACAATCACGAATCAACGACATATTGCTACGGTTTCACATACCGACACGGATTTGGCACTTATCAATGGCCAAATTCATTCAAAACTTTCTTTGGCTTTTGTAAAAATTGCCTGTGCCATAGGATCATGGACAAACTTAGCAAATAAATTTGAAATGTTTGGACTTTCATCCCTTGTATTTAAAGTAAATGGAATTCCACACTACAATTTATCCTTTGATAAATTCTACAGGACGCCATATGAATTGACAATGCAATCCCTAGATCATAATTCGCAGCTATTCGTATAACCGATGAAATGATTGCAAAAACTCATGGTATCATTTATCCGATATGATTTGTATGATTTGTCCAGTACTCAAGATATAAGTAATGTCCGAATGTGCACAGTACGCTTATAGTTTACCTTTACCGAACCGTTGAAAAGGTGTATAGCATTAATCCCGCTAATTCAATTTGAAACATATTGGGAAATTACACCTGGAGGCAGCGTTCTATTAGACTTGGTACCATTAACACTAGTCAAATGATCAATGTATTCAGTTTAGATCCCACATGTCCAAACTTGGATTTCTTCGACCACATTCAATGTGTTAACAATGCTCTTAAAACTGTTAATAGTGGCCCAAAAAACTGTAAAAACGGTACATTGACTATTCATCTTTCAAATAGCGAAGAATATTGAATTTTTCAATTTTCTTGGCCTACCCTTTGCATTCCACACACCTTATATCAAACATTTTCTTGAGCAAAGTGGAAAATCTGTTATTCAAAATTGGAAGCAATTACTAGATTTCTCGAGTAAAAGCTGTGGCTTTTGTGCACTATTATACTTTATTTTTCGATGTCGCGGATATACTTACATTGAATTTCTGAGTATTTTTGCGGACAATCCTCGATTGAACGACTTTTTAGTTGAAACTACTCTTTCCTACCTGTATAATATAAATTTATATGCCCCAAGAGTAAAATGCTTTAAAAATGTTTGTGAATGGGTTTATAAAAAAGACTTGTGTGAACAAAAGAATCTTCATTCTCTAGATTTCTTTTTCTGCGTATAGGTGATTTCTTTTTCTACGTATAGTTAACTGTTGTTAATGATAAGTGGTGCCAGATCGTCAGGATTCAACTTGTACTCATCTTGACATGAAAAGTCAGGCTCACATTTTCTACAATATAATGTAACTTCATTTTTATTGTCTCTTCGTAAAGTCAGTAATACTATTTTGAAAATTCAGATGTTTCAGTGTTGCCTATTTGAAGCAGTATCACATACGATATTCTCATATGAAGAATCCCTTCAATAACAATCAAATGAAAGTCAGTAGGCTTATAATAATGGTACTCCGAATCTTCAGAGCGATGTCGTAAAACTGAGACTCTTATTACTCCAGCAATTGAAGCTTAGAACAGGTTCTTCCTTCCAAAATAATTTAAAACAACGATGATACTAGCCTCTTAAAAATAAACTGAAATCACGATTAGGGTTTTTTCCAATAATAAAAGGGTAAGTACTTTTCCATTGATCACGTTTATCATAGTGATAATCTGAGCATGGGAAACCTCTAGTGTGAGAGTTACAGACATCTTCAAGGCAGGAAGTACAGTCTTTAATTTTCAATGCGTATCTTCTATGCAATTTGCTTGGATTGCATAGTCTATGCTTTTCATTATAGTCATCAACAATAGTACAACTCTTACAGGATGGCCAGATGTCCGATGCATACGAACATAATAGACATGTGTAAAACATTTTTCAATATTGACTGTCTCACTGCCAAAAAAGATCTGACACACGATTGATAAAATGAATGTCTTCTAGGAGGAGGAGTAATCGAGTTACGTCACAAATCATATCAATCAATCCTGTTTAAACAGGATTTTTTTTAAATGTTGACTTATTTGCTGTAGCCTTGCAAAATGGCCGTCTTAAACGAATATCTAGCTAGTCTTGACTTAATACTCCTGCTGAAATGCTTCCGGTGTCGAGAGTGATGTTACATGGTGTTTTCATTTAGACCAGTGTCTTGCAAGGATGTGGACATCCTCCTGAGTATTTTTAATGGCTAAGAAGACCCCTGCCATGTCCTTCCATCTGGTTGGGGACGACCTTTTGGGCGTTCTCTGTCGTGCAGCACGGGATCAAAGTTAAAAATAGTTCGTGCGGGAGTGTCGGGAGGCATGAGAAGCAGATGTCTGTACAAACATAGTGTTCGATGGGCGGGTTTGACTGAGAAGGGTGTTTGAGAAGTTGACTCCAGGAGGTTCTCGTTGCTAACAAAATCGTACCAGCATAGTCCTTCAATGTGGCAAAGATATTTATTCGGGCTATATTTACGGTTCTAAGCACAGACTGAGTGGCTGGCCAGGTTTCGGCTCCGCAAAGAATCACGGATTCCACCGAAGCATTTTATATGCGCATTTTGGTCCTATGGCTAATAGAAGGTTTCCTCCACAAGGCACTTAGTCTTTCCGCCACTGCTGAGGATTTCACGATTCGGTGCATTAGATCTTTGAGGATTGATCAGTCATTTGAGAGGATAGAGCCAAGGTATTTAAATTCCTTAAAAATCTCAGCTGATGTGACACCAACCATTAACACTGGTGGGGGACGTGGTGAGTTACGGCACGGGGCTCAACAAACATCGCTTTTGTCTTGTGCCAATTAATCGACAGCCTCAACTTTCAGGCTTCATCAGCAAGGATCTGTAGGGCATCTGTGAGCTTCGATAGTAAATCAGAGACAAGAGCAAGGTCATTGGCATAGTCAGCATCTGAAAGTACTCTATCACCGTACTGCAACCCAAACTGGAGCTGGTTTATGGTCCAAGTCCTAATATAGTCGATGTCACAATTAAAGAGCTCTACAGCAGCAGCACCACCATGACGGACTCCAGTATTGATTTCAAAAGATGTGCTGCATCTGCCATTGACTTGCACGCAGCTCTCTGTCCCTTTGTGGAGCCGCTCGAAAAGGCTCCAGTACTTCGCTGGTAGTCCCTTTATTTTCAGTACGAGCCAGAGTGATTGCCGGTCGATAGAATCGAAAGCAGCCTTGAAATCCACAAAGGCAACATATGCTCTTTGTTGAAATTATCGACTCTTCTCTACCAGCTGACGCATAGTAAATATTTGCTCCATGGTAGACCTTCCTGGCATTAAGCCAACTTGTTGGATTTTTCGTTGGCCTCTGAGGAAAGTGGTACAGCAGTCCAAGAGGGTCATAGCAAAGAGCATCCCGGGCACAGAGAGGAGCGTCATGCCCCGATAGTTCGAGTAGATTCTATGACTGTCTTTCCGTTTCCAAAGAGGCAGAATGATGCCCCTCGACGTCTTTTGGAATCCATTCTGTATGAAATACTATGAAGAACACTATTTAGAGCCAGAGAAGGGTCGCTGCCCCACCATATTTCAGGAGTTCTGCAAGGATACCACAGGCTCCAGGGGTTTGGTTGTTTTTCATCCGTTTCGGTGATTTCATGATTTCTGTAGAGGTGAAAGGGTGCTGCTTACTCTCACACAGGGCCTTAGGGGTGTTAGATGCAACTTGAAGAGGGTCAGGGTCGGGCTGGCTAACACAATCCAGGTTTAGTAGTGAAGAGAAGTGATCCTTCCAGGCATGTCTTGCTAGTGCTTAAAACCGAATCCACAATATCATTTTGTTTTGTTCCAATAATTCAATAATTCAATAAGTCAATAAATAGAGAAAACGCATCCTGCCAATGAAGTAACTATTTTATACAATAGCCCAAGTACGGAGCATCATTTCTCATTATATCGTTAAGCACTCTTTGAGAAAGTATTTTCCTTTGAAGAGATAACTGCAAAATCATCATCTAGAATCAAATAATTTTCCAAAGTCACTCCATTTCGTATGATTTTGTTTTTCAGATCTAGACATTTTTAATGCAGAAACTCTCACTACCAATTATAGACTAACAAAGAATAAAGATTCATTCCCGCTAGTAAAATATCCAATAACAAAATTCAGCGAAGTAATTCATTTTATAAAGATTGATTTAGATCATTGTCTTCAGTATATTTCACTAATGCATTTAATCCGTCTTGTAATATTTGTATATGCATTATATTAACTTTTGCTGCAAAACATAATTGTTCTTCCGACACGGACTTTCTCAAAGTTATTAAATATTGAGCAAACATCTCGTCCCATTCTAGGGCTAGCTGACAACCATTTGTAATTTCTACAACTACGTTAGGCACTCTAAGTTTCATTTCGCCATTGCTAGTGCCTTCAATATACAGTAGAGTAAAAACATCAATTACTAAAGAATATGCCAAGAATGATATCCTCGATGTTGACGCACTGATCTCTTTTTCAATACTGAGGGGAGTGAACAATAAGACCTATCATGTCACGTGTCGTTGACCTTCAAAACCAGTTTTGCTGGACTGTAACGGTCCATGGGAACCAAACAAGTCACGTGAAACTATATCATCATTACTTGTAAATATTGGACCAAGATCATTTTTTTTGCAACTGGGACTTCCCCAGTTGATTAGTGTATTCTGATCTCTAACAACTCCTGTTATGCAGCAACCAAAGATATTTTGGAGAAAACACTTGCATAAGTAAACAAACAAAAATTCCTATTGCGTAACAGCCAGGTTTGTTATACAATTACATAACAAACAGGTGCATTCTGGTATTACGCAAGACCCAAGTGTGCGTACTTAAGGCTTGAGGGGGTAGTAGCTCCAATAATACACTCCCAATGGCTGTCATTAAAGTAATTGGGGGACACTACTGATGCAACATATTAAAAAACACAAAAAAAACTTCTAAACATGTTGAGACCCAAAAAGAAGTAAGAACATTTACTAGGCTAAGCATCTACAGCAGAGAAATGAGTTAATTGTTCTGCCGCATAAGTAACTAATCGTCGTTTCCTTTAAAAAACTAATTCGCCCTGTGCTACCTTCTTCTACCAACATTCCCAGACGAAGGGCCTTGAGGTGGGGTAGTGGGTGGTGTATAATAGTTTGATTTGTTTAGCTGTTTTGATTTAATTTAAATTTAAATTGTTAAATAAGTTCACCTATCTCTCCTTCTTTTATATTCTTTTTCAAAATTTTTTTCTTCTTTATCAGCTTGGTTTATGACGCATGAACCAGTGCCTGCACGCAGGAAAAGATCCTAACAGCTGATTTACTCCAAAGGACACCTTTGGTGTCCTTTGGACACCAAAGGTGTCCAAATTATTCTTATCCTTACTACCATATTTAAAGTCTTCGCCCTCCTCACTCTTTCCTCTTGCAAGTTTTTTCCTCTTTATCGTCCTCCTCTTTTAACAAAAAATATCATCCTTTTATGTTCTTGCTCGTTGTCAGATAATGATTTCAGGAGTGGGGGGTGTAAAATTCTGAGGGTTCAGATCAACCATGCCCGCAAGCATCTATTGATGGTGGCGGTTGTTTAATTGATATAAAAAGCGAAAAAGGTAATGAAAAGGTCAAATTTGGGGATTTTAAAGGGAGAATACTTGGAGCCAAATTGGAAAATTTACATGCTTATATTCCCTTTATATGAATTTAATACCTCTGCCACAAATCTACCCAAAATGGAATTGCCGCAAAATTGAGTAAAGTACTCTCCGAAATAAAATTCTGGTCAAGTCTCGAAAAATTTTTTATTTAGATTTTAAAACACTGTTTCTTTTTGCTTACTTAATTTTTTTTAATTAAAAATGAATTTATTCTTATATTTAACTCTTACAACTAAAGAGAGTCATTTTGGGTCAATAAAATATAAAATCGTCAGTAAAACTTTTAATGGGGAAAGAAAGATTTAAGTTAAGACTTGATTTACCCGTACCTTTTTGGTTTCATGGGGGTGATGGGGAGGGAGTTCTAGGATTGTGCACTAATAATGTGAATTAAATCTAGTTGATGGTTTATTTTTCTTACAACTTTTCTTTTTTACCACTTTTCCAGCCTTAGGGAATAATAGCCCTCGAGATTCTCCCAATTAGCCTCTCTGAAGAGACATGTTCATGAGCAAAATGTAACATATGAGGTGTAACTTCTGAAACCAGTGCCTTTTACCAGTTTTGAAAAACATTTTCGTTGGGTAAGCACTTTTGTACCCCCGTGACATATCGAGACTTTTCATCTGTTCAGGCACGTATCGAAAGGTACCTCCCTGAGCTTCTTAGTATTAAATGGTTACTCCAATGCTCTCTTAAATTTGAGAACTGCTGCTACTCCCTCCTTCAGCCCCCTTTTTTACTTTCTAGTTCAAATTCACTAAGAATACTTCAAGACGATAATCCTCTCTGAAAAGTCCATCCCTACAAATATTTTGAGGGTCAGCACTATCAATGAATTATAATATCATCCTTTTAAAATTTTTTTAGGTGAGATCTTCTAATGAGTCTTTTGTTTATAGAAAATTTCTTTCGTGGGTGTCGATAGGGGGTATAGCGTCAATGCCCTCTGGCAGCCAGAACACATTTTGAAAAAAGTATATAATTAGTAAAGTGAGAAAAATTACCATTTAAACTTCGATAAAACGAAGCTTATGGTATAAGTTCCCTCTCCCCCCTCTAGTAAAATTTCCTGGTGCTTGCGACATTCCACTTGCATCTGTTTTTTTTTTTTTTTTTTTTTTGCACAAGAATGTAATAGCGTGTGTTACATAGACACGTTTTCTGCAATAAGAGAGGAGCTTTCAGCCCAAACTACCTTAATTATTTAATTATTTTAATTAGCTTAATTAGCTTAATTATTAATATTTCCATGGATGAATGAAAATTAGAGACCAAGTTTAACCCCTTAGCCTGCCAAAAAACTCTTTTGCTTCTATTTGAGACCCCCTCCCCCACCTACACACCGGTGCTCCTTAAGGGGTGGATCTAGAGCAAATCTTGGGGGAGGGGGTCCACTGTGACAAGGGTAACAATAAGCAAAATATTGGGGGAGGGGAATGTGACAAGGGTGCTGATAATTGACCAAAATGACAAGTTTATTTTTAAAAAGCTTGACAACAGAAAAAAAGAAATGAGGACGCCAGAAAATTTTTTGGGTGGATCCCCCCGCCCCTTTATCCACCAGTACTCCTGCATAGCAGTCAATGCACAGTTATTCAATACTGTATACTTTTATCAATCCTCAAATGAATCACTTCAGTTAAGTGAAGCTTTAAATAAATAAATGGCAGTAAACGCCACTTAGCTATGGCACAATTTTTTTGGATACTTTAAAGGGACACTAGAGCTTTTAATTGCCGTTTGAATGATGCTTTCTCGATTTTATAGGACCATTCGTTCCGTACAGTTACCCCTGTGATCATTCTTCTCGGCGAAAATTACATTTTTGTAAACCTCTGCAAAGGGGCTCTCTGATATGCTGAATTTGATGGCGTAATTTTATTAAGATCACTTTTTTGGAGGGGGGATGGAGGTAGGTTCCCCATTTTATAAAACCAGGCAAATTTCCTCAGGCTCGTAAATTTTGGTGAGTAGCCTTAAATTTAATAACTCTAACATATCCAGGATCACCAGATTTTTAAGTAGTCAATTCTGCTCTAAAAATACACAGAGTATAGCTAAAATTTGTATTTTGAGAATAGGCTCTAATTTAACAAACTATTTAGATAGAAACCCAGATTTTGTTTAAGATGGCGGAGGGACATGATCGAAGAATTTTCCGAAAAGATCTAACCTGCCGAAAAAAACCTTATTACTAGCTAATGGTGGAATTATCTAGGCTCATATTTTTGGTATTTTTCAACCTCAAGGGACCAGAGCCCTGCGGCTTTGCCCAAATAGCCTTCCTGAATTAGCTGACCCACGGGTAAAATATAACAACGGAATTATAATTTCTGAACCTATTGTGCCATCTAGAAAAAATACTGGTTGGAGTAGGCATCAGGTGGGTACCAGGGAAGAGTGGTCTTTGAGCACCCTTGAAATATAAGGGGACGAAATTTACTTTAATTTCTTAATTGTTCTACAGAACTTCTCTTTGAAATTTTGCCCCATTTTCCGAAATATATATTTCCGTCATACCAAATTTTTATCTTTAGTGAGTTGTCAATTTGCGAGAACAGCCAGAAACTATGGGAAAATTGTTGAAAAAACTAATAGAAAAATCGACAAAATCGTGAGTTTGGATAGGGTTTAACCCAGAGCTACCATTCAGCGCTCAGGCCAGCTAGTGTTTATTCAGCACTTTCATCATCTCTCACAAAATCGTTAAACTTACTAGTCAAACCCAGAAGATTAGTGACTGTCGTAAAGTCAATATTTCATTGTTTACTTGGGAAATTTATTTCACTGTTTCCCGATCGGTTGTTCCCCTTTCTTTTTTTTTATCGAGTTTTACAAATTAATTCCAAAAATTCCGATGATCTACAGAGCGCCTGAATCTCCCCGAGGACGTTGTGTCTCTTCACTGCTTGTACTCTTCGGCAGTTTCTGTTAAAGAAATTAGTCTTTTGCGAGACACGGAGGAATTTAACAACTCCTTCGGGTGGTCTTGAAATAATTTACTCAATAAATAGCGTGTCTGTGAATTAAAAGAGTTTAGTTAGTTTGTGTTGTATTATTTTATGGAATTATGCCGTCTAGAAGCAGACAACAGTATAATTTAGTACAAAATGATGATTACGATTTGAGAATACCTCTATATTCCGAAGAAGCATTTCAACATGGAATATCATTCCAAGCTAAGGTTTAGTTACAGTATTTTAAATTATATCTCTGTTTACATGGGGGCTTTCAAAATACTGTTATTCAATATACATAACTACAAATAAAGTAACGTTGCTGGTTTCTTGTGAGGGAAACATTATGTATGAGAAAAATGTTTGTTAAGGGGGGGAGGGCTAAAAATCTAGACAAGGTTTTTTTGCTATCTTGGAAAGTGGTTAAGTAAAGAAAAATAAAGGTAAAATTCTAGTTTAGCTACTTTTTGTTATATTGGAAAGGGGTTAGGCTAAGAAAATGTAATCTTCAGGAGTGAATCTACAAAACTAAAGTATGCCCTTGGAAGGTATTTTGAAGTACCCACCTCTACTCCTTCAGGCCCTGAGAACTGAAGACGAAAATTTGTAAAAGTGAAACCTTGAAAAATAGATCTTCTGCTTAGATGCAGGGGCGTAAATTGCCTGGGATAGGAAGGGGAGTAACTTCCCTTCCAAGACCTCGGTAGACCCCCTCAGATCCCAATGCGCCGCTTCCCTCGAGCTGAAAATTAGTTTCTTCCAAAATCTTGTCAAAACTAAAATAGATCTTCATAGTTCATGCATCCACGGAAACAGAAACAAACAAGTTTTTTTTTACTTTATATTTATCTTTATAGTACAATAAAGGTTCTTTACGGTACTTTTTATAGCAATTTATGGTACCGAATGGCTTATTTTTTAGTTTTTACCGTTATTTCCACTTAATTTGAAAAAATCGGCCTCAACTTTAACCCCCCCTCCCCCAGGATTTTGATGAGACTATGCCACACAATTTATGGTACCGAATGGCTTATTTTTTATTTTTTACCGTTATTTCCACTTGATTTGAAAAAATCGGCCTCAACTTTAACCCCCCCCCTCCCCCAGGATTTTGATGAAACTATGCCACTGCTGAAATGAAGTACGGTACAAGAAAAGGCAAATTTATAGCAAACCATATAACTGGCTTTCGTATAAAGTGAATATACCACTCGATGCCTTTTTTTATGCTCTTTATGAATATAATAATCGCGTCTACCTTAAATTGATATTTAAACACTATTGAAGCTCTTAAAAATGACGAATTTTGAAAAAAAAATTATGACAGTTCATATAGCCAACTTACCAATAAAGCGAACATACAACTTGATGCCTTTTTTATGTTCTTTACGAATATAATAATCGCTTCTACCACAAATTCAATATTGAATTCTAATATAGCTTCTGTTTCTTTAGATTCTGCTTTAAGCAGCCATGTTTTCGAAAATTCTAGCCACAAAATACTTTTTGAAGAATCCGCCATTATTAGCAATGATCTAGGCATAAAGCAAGTAGTTCGAGAAACAATTGAAATCAGACTTAAGATTAATAATAATATTTCCTTAAATAGAGATTTAGGAGAATATTCACTGAATGCTCTATACAAAAATTTAATTAAAAATGACCTTATAAAATATTATAAAAGACCAATAGATATTAACACAGAACCTGTCAAACAGTTGGTGGTAACGAACTGTAGTAAGGAGCGACCCGGCTCAATAGTAACCAAAACTCTAAAAAATGGAATTTTGATATCAATAGCTACATCAAAAGAATTGCATTTTAATGCTGATTTTAAATATATAAGTTTAATCAAGTTTAGTCTTACCCATGAAAAGTTACGAGCCTGAGAAAATTTGCCTTATTTTAGAAAATAGGGGGAAACAACCCCTAAAAGTCATAGAATCTTAACGAAAATCACACTATCAGATTCAGCATATCAGAGAGAACCCTATTGTAGAAGTTTCAAGGTCCTATCTACAAAAATGTGGAATTTTGTATTTTTTGCCAGAAGGCAGATCACGGATGCGTGTTTATTTGTTTGTTTGTTTGTTTTTCCAGGGGTGATCGCATCGACCCAGTGGTCCTAGAATCTTGCGAGAGGGCTCATTCTAACGGAAATGAAAAGTTCTAGTGCCCTTTTTAAGTGACCGAAAAAATTGGAGGGTACCTAGGCCCCCTCCTACGCTAATTATTTTCCCAAAGTCACCGGATGAAAATTCTGAGATAGCCATTTTATTCAACGTAGTCAAAAAACCTTATAACTATCTCTTTGGGGACGATTGACTCCCCCACAGTCCCCGTGGAAGGGGCTACAAGTTACAAACTTTGACCAGTCATAGTAATGGTTATTAGGAAGTGTACAGACGTTTTCGGGAGGGTTTTTTTGGTTGGTGGAAGGGGTTGAGAAGATGGGGATATGTTGGGGGAACTTTCAGTGGAGGAATTTATCATGGGGGAAGAAAATTTCCATGAAGGGAGCACAGGATTTTCTAGTTTATTTAAAAAAACAATGAAAAAATAAATATGAAAAAGTTTTTTCAACTGAAAGTAAGGGCCAGCATTAAAACTTAAAACGAACAGAAATTATTACGCATATGATGGGCCCGCCTCCTCCTAATACCTCGCTCTTTATGCTAAAGTATTTTTAGTAATTTCAACTATTTATTCTATGGCTTTTGTGATTCAGGGGTCATTCTTAAGTAATTGGGACAACATTTAAGCTTTAGTGTAAAGAGCGAGGTACTGACGAGGGGTAAACCCCCTCATATACGTAATAAAAACATGAAAATACAGAAGTTCGTTACGTAAGCTAATTTGTAAGTTACGTATATCTTTTACTAATAAATACATTCGTTAAAAATTAAAAGTTCTAGTTGCCTTTTTCAGTAACCAAAAAATCGGAGGGCAACTAGGCCTCCTCCCCCACTCCTTTTTTTCTCAAAATCATTCGACCAAAACTATGAGAAAGCCATTTAGCCAAAAAATATAAATATGCAAATTTCGTTTCAATTATTCATCTGCGGAGAGCCAAAATCAAAACATACATTGATTCAAAAACGTTCAGAAATTAAATTAAAAAAAAACAAGTTTTTTTTTAACGGAAAGTCAAGAGCGACATTAAAACTTAAAACGAACAGAAATTACTTCGTACATGAAAGAAGCTGCTTCCTCATCAACGCCCCGCTCTTTACGCTAAATTTTTTTACTGTTTTAAAAAGTAGAGTTAAGAGAAAGAGTCAAACTTTAGCGTAAACAGCGGGGCGTTGATGAGGAAGCAGCCCCTTTCATATACGAAGTAATTTCTATTCGTTTTAAGTTTTAATATCGCTAGCCTACATACTTTCCGTTAAAAAAACTTTTTTTTTATTTAATCACAAATAGACCTATAAGATCAGCAGCGAAAAAAGCTAGGCTGGCATTAAAAACGTGTTTTAAATCATTTTCTTTCATTTCAATGAATTGCCTCGTTTCATAACAATTTATTTATCAGTCCTGGTTGAACTTCGCTGAGGTAAGGATGCTGGGACTGTTTCGAAAAAACTGTTCATTTTAGTTTTATTGATTTTATCCTCTTGTAAGTTGTTTTTTCTTATTTGTATTGCTGAGGACGGCCCTTGGGCATAGGGCCAAAATATTCATTCTAATTCGTTTCCCACTTTCTTAAAAAATTCCCTATTGTTCTTCTTGTTTTTGGTGTTTGTGATGGAAAGGCAGTGTGGTCTTCGTCGTTATATATATATATATATATATATATATATATATATATATATATATATATATATATATATATATATACATATATATATATATATATATATATATATATATATATATATATATATATATATATATATATATATATATATATATATATATATATATATATATATATATATATATATATATATATATATATATATATATATATATATATATATATATATATATATATACATATATATATATATATATATATATATATATATATATATATATATATATATATATATATATATATATATATATATATATATATATATATATATATATATATATATATATATATATATATATATATATATATATATATATATATATATATATATATAAGATCTGACCTTTCGAAGTGAACCTAACAAGAAGAGAATAGACACAATGAAAGCTACTAAAAAAACTAATACAACTCATCGCAGCAGCAAGCCACCTGAGGCCAAAACAGCAACGCATGCTCCTCCTCCATCCCAATCTATTCAAAGCCTCTCTCTTAATTCCCTCCCAGGAAGTTTCAGTTCCCCTTAAATATTTATTTTTTATTTTCATTTATCATATCCTTTCCTATCTTGGTTTCATACTTCATGTATAATCAGTGTGGTCTTTGAATGTATTGTAGTCAAATCCAAACCTTAGGGAGGCAATTACGACACCCCCAGATTTTGATAAGTACCCTTCTTTGTTACGTTCATTTACAAAGAATTGAAGAAAAAGCCTAGACGTTTAAAATATCTTTTTGCTTATATTTCCTTTAAAAATCGAAACAAATCCCCTCCACATTTTCCTGAATTGACACCCCTTGTAGAGTTTACGAGCCAAGAATCTAGAGGCGAAGAAGAAAGAGGGAGGTGCAGTATTTAGAAATTAGCTTTACTCACACATTTGTGCAAGGTCCCAGGCTTCCTCCCTAAATAGTATGATTTTCACAAAATTTTCCTATAGTTTTCACATAATTGGCTTAATTTTTATTGTTTAAACGAAATACCCATCCCCCTTCTTCCCATGAGATAGATTCCTTGGTCTATGTCTGGAAATGCTTTGGCCAAGCTTTGTTTAAGCCTAACAATAACTTCCAGAAAAGTATAAAATAAGAGAAACTGATACGCTTTACATTTACAAGTATTCAGGGTCGTTCAAAGAAGGGTGACTGGGGCAAGCTTAATCTGGGGGCGTGTCTGGGGCCTTAGCTTGGGATTCTGGGTTTTTTTTTATTTATGTTAGAGTTGGGAGGGGCGCCATAGTTACTTTCCCCGGCCGCCACCAACCCCAGGAAAAGCCCTGAAAGTATTCAATAGTAAATAATGAAGCAAATAATTGGTGCAATTAATATATTGCTTACAATTTGGAAATTTAGACCGAGACTTAAACCCTCATTCCTATTCATTTCTCATTTCCTACGTTTTATTAAGGAATGGTCCCTTCGTTGTCTTTATTACAACTGCGAGTTCTTGTCATTTGCACGTTTATCTGTGATTTTGAACAAATATTTTACAAGTATTTGCTAAACTGGGAACTTATGGAACATTACTATGTTACCACAGAGTGGGATGATCTCGGATCCTCCATATTTGAGGAAGTGTTTGCTCACCACTGTACTGTGGCAACTGATTATATAAAATACTATTTAGATTATGATGTCTAAGACGTAGGGTTAACGTTGTCTAAGACGTGGTGTTCTAACATGTTTTAACGTGTTGAGGAAGAGTCTACTCACCACTGTACTGTGGCAACTGATTATATAAAATACTATTTAGATTATGATGTCTAAGACGTAGGGTTAACGTTGTCTAAGACGTGGTGTTCTAACATGTTTTAACGTGTTGAGGAAGAGTCTACTCACCACTGTACTGTGGCAACTGATTATATAAAATACTGTTTAGATTATGATGTCTAAGACGTAGGGTTAACGTTGTCTAAGACGTGGTGTTCTAACATGTTTTAACGTGTTGAGGAAGAGTCTACTCACCACTGTACTGTGGCAACTGATTATATATAAAATACTATTTAGATTATGATGTCTAAGACGTAGGGTTAACGTTGTCTAAGACGTGGTGTTCTAACATGTTTTAACGTGTTGAGGAAGAGTCTACTCACCACTGTACTGTGGCAACTGATTATATAAAATACTATTTAGATTATGATGTCTAAGACGTAGGGTTAACGTTGTCTAAGACGTGGTGTTCTAACATGTTTTAACGTGTTGAGGAAGAGTCTACTCACCAAAGTACTTTGGCAACTGATTATATAAAATACTATTTAGATTATGATGTCTAAGACGTAGGGTTAACGTTGTCTAAGACGTGGTGTTCTAACATGTTTTAACGTGTTGAGGAAGAGTCTACTCACCACTGTACTGTGGCAACTGATTATATAAAATACTATTTAGATTATGATGTCTAAGACGTAGGGTTAACGTTGTCTAAGACGTGGTGTTCTAACATGTTTTAACGTGTTGAGGAAGAGTCTACTCACCACTGTACTGTGGAAACTGATTATATAAAATACTATTTAGATTATGATGTCTAAGACGTAGGGTTAACGTTGTCTAAGACGTGGTGTTCTAACATGTTTTAACGTGTTGAGGAAGAGTCTACTCACCACTGTACTGTGGCAACTGATTATATAAAATACTGTTTAGATTATGATGTCTAAGACGTAGGGTTAACGTTGTCTAAGACGTGGTGTTCTAACATGTTTTAACGTGTTGAGGAAGAGTCTACTCACCACTGTACTGTGGCAACTGATTATATAAAATACTATTTAGATTATGATGTCTAAGACGTAGGGTTAACGTTGTCTAAGACGTGGTGTTCTAACATGTTTTAACGTGTTGAGCAAGAGTCTACTCACCACTGTACTGTGGCAACTGTTTATATAGAATACCATTTAGATTAGGATGTCTAAGACGTGGGATTAGCGTTGTCCATGACGGGGGATTAACCTTGTCTAAGATGTGGTGTTTAAACGTAGTGTTCTAACATGTTTTAACGGGTTGAGGAAGAGTCTGCTCGCCACTGTACTCTGGCAACTGATTATATAAAATACTATTTAGATTATGATGTCTAAGGCGTAGGGTTAACGTTGTCTAAGACGTGGTGTTCTAACATGTTTTAACGTGTTGAGGAAGAGTCTACTCACCACTGTACTGTGGCAACTGATTATATAAAATACCATTTAGATTAGGATGTCTAAGACGTGGGATTAGCGTTGTCCATTACGGGGGATTAACCTTGTCTAAGATGTGGTGTTTAAACGTAGTGTTCTAACATGTTTTAACGGGTTGAGGAAGAGTCTGCTCACCACTGTACTCTGGCAACTGATTATATAAAATACTGTTTAGATTATGATGTCTAAGACGTGGGATTAACGTTGCCTAAGACGTGGTGTTTAAACGTGGTATTCTAACAAACTTTAACATTGTCTAAGTATTAAACGTTGTCTAATAATATTTAGATTATGAAGTCTAAGACGTAGGATTAATGTTGTCTACGACGTGGTCTAACATGTTTTAAGGTTGTCTAAGACGCGGTGGAAATAGTATTAGACGTTGTCTAATACTATTTAGATTATGATATCTAAGACTTGGGATTAACAGTTGTCTAAGACGTTGTGTTCTAACATGTTTTAACGTTTTCTAAGACATGGTGGAAATAGTATTAGACGTTTTCTAATACTATTTAGATTATGATGTCTAAGACCTGGGACTAACGTGGTCTAAAACGTGGTGTTCTAACACGTTTTAACGTTGTCTAAGACGTGGTGGAAAGAGTATTAGACGGTGTATAATACTATTTAGATTATGATGTCTAAGATCTAGGATTAACGTAGTCTAAGACATGGAGTTTAAACGTGGTGTTCTAACATGTTTCAACGTTGTCTAAGACGTGATGGAAATAGCATTAGACTTTGTCTAATACTATTTAGATTATGATGTCTAAGACGTGGGATTAACGTTGTCTAAGACGTGGTGTTCTAACATGTTTTGACATTGTCTAAGACGTGGTGGAAATAGTATTAGACCATTTTCTAATACTATTTAGACTATGATCGATGTCTAAGACATGGGATTGACGTGTTAACACATATCTTCCATACAATTGTGAAATGATTGAGTTTTTTGTCGCCTCTATTTGTGTTCCAGGAGCAACACTTAGGATTACAAACTAAGTAACAGTTTTGAGCTGTACTTTAGATGACAAAATAGCTAGCAGTTGATATGGCATTTTGCCACAGTCAAAGCCCAATAAAATAAGAACTGAATACGTCAAACACAGGTACAAAGTAAGACAAAAACAGAGGAGCTCGAGAACGAAGCGGCAGAGGAAAAAAGAAGAAGAAAGAAAAATGCAGAAAACAATATAAGCAAATATGAAGGAACAAATAAAAACAGCGACAAAGAAAAACACAGGGCCAAAAATTTGAGCAAACAAAGTAAGAAAAATTGTATTAAAAATGAAACAAAGGAATAAACACAGTAATGAATACATTATAGCATTATCCGAAATTCCTTGTAAATAACCACTCTTTACTGGATTGAGTGTTAATGAAGAATCATTAATTAGCTCTGAGTTGTCATTAATTTCACTAACTACCAAAGTTCCCGAAATCAAAAACATCCTAGCCTGTAGCAAATTAAAATTTTCCGGAAAAACTGAATCTGGAGCATAACTGGCAATTCCGTTGTTCAAGAGTTGGTTGGAGTGACAGTAACATCAATTCACGTAAATATTGGGGAGATAAAATGAATTTTGTAATATCTAGGGGGGAATTTGTTGTTTTTTCATATTTTTTAATGAAATTACCAAAACAGGCATTTTCAATGAAAATACCTCAAAAGAGGTATTTTTCAAATCTGTGGAGCACGGATTCCCTTTCCAAGCCCCCAATTGACGCCACTGTGAACAGAGAAGGAATCGTTCCTTAATAAAACAAGAAAGGTTTGCCTTTCTACTTGGCTAAAGTTAATAGCATTCCTCAATGAAACGTATAAAATGAGGAATTAAGCAGAACGAGGCTTTCTTAATAAGGTAGACCTTTGATTAGTGTAAGATTGCAATTTCCTATCTATTCGGTGAAAAGTGTGCACTGGCATCAATGTTTCCACTATATCCCGATTTCGTGGGTTTTCTTTTGAATTTTTCCGAAAGAAAATTGGGTTTTCTAAATCTCCCCCAGAATAAACATTTTGAAATCTAAATGGTAACAGGAGATGTAAAAAATTTCGAATCAATTATTTAATTAGCACTAGCTTGAGCCAGTTATGAGATTTGTTATGAGGTTTGAGATTTGTTATGAGAATCCCTGTTTTGCTAAAAAACTGGGTTAAAAATTCTGATTGGCTGAAATTAGCGCTAGCTAAATCTCGGTATCAGTAAACTCTTATTGCAAGTGGGATATGTTTATTCTGGCGAGAGATTAGGCAACCCTACGTTCTTGAAGCCAACCAAGCCGACATGAGTGGAAGCTAAGTCGTAACTTATTTTTGTTTTTAACACGAAAAACTATTGATCAATTAAAGTAAATATACGGCCTTATCTTCGATAGGTGAGAGGGGTCGACCCCCACCCGCCAACATGAAAATCACATGCAAATACGAAGCTGATGACTAAAAAGACACTTTCCATATGTGTCCCCCCCCCCAATCAAAATCCTGGATACGCAACTGAATGCGCATTTGTATACGATTCACACCAGCTTGTATTTGATGAATACTAAATGATAGTGTGTTAGTGGATGGTAGATTGATTACCATGACGATAGAAACTATAATTTCAGAATATTTTTTAAAGAATTATTAAAGTATACTAAAAGAATCCTAGACATTTGTTGATTTGTATATTATAATAATTTCTCAGTCTGATATTACTTAAATATAATTATTAACTATAATTAACTAAATAATTATTAAACGGTTATTGCTCATGATTAATTAATAATTATAAATTATATCATTGTTCTAGGTAGTAAATAATAATTATTAAAATTATAAAATATATAAATATATTATAAGATAAATTGATTGTTAGATCATGCTTGTTAGGATAGAATGTGCTAGATTTGTATAATATGGTATAAAGCGATTATCTGATTGTACTTTATTCTGCTTTAAATCCCAAAACTAAATTATATTGTTCTGTAAATGACTTCGGCATACAATCATCATTATAGAATATTTGTATAATTAAGTTTGATAATGATAGCAGTTTTCAGACTAAGAAAAAGATTGAGGCCATTTGAAATCTATTTGCCTTGTTATATGGAAATGATTTTATAGATCCCCCTGATTTCTATATACAAATGGAATGAAAATAAATAGATAAATGTATAAAAGTGGTTAGCTCTGTTAGTAAAGGCCTCGGCAAAAGCTTATAAAAAAGGATGCTTAAATAATTTCTTAGACCGCGGAACCTTTACATTTACGAATAAAACAAAATATAAAAATAAATAACAGGTAATGCCTTTAATAAAGGCAGTGAAATTAGTAACATGCTAAAAAATGAATGTTTTGGTTTTACTTCCAGGAACTTTTATCCAAGGGGGTGTCCACTTTCAGATAACATGTATACAAGATCACGTGTATCGGGACGATAACATGTATCGTCAACAGATCATGTATCGATACATGTATCGGGACAGATAACATGTATCGGGCCACACGTGCCATTCTTAGATTTACACCAAGTGAACGACAGTGGGTGCCCCCACTGTGCCCCCACTATTTTATCAATAGAAAGAGAAAAACTAGAAGTTTCAGCTAAAGCGAACGAGAAAATAACAGAAAAAAATGTTAAACTTTAACCGAAAAAAAAACATCTGAAAAAACCGTATTTTTCTGCGTTTTTTACCACGGTTTTGGTCTTGAAGATAGGTTCATGACCAGAGTTGCCTCTGCCTCAAGAAGAAAATCATCTGTAATAATGTCTAAAATTCGCTAGACTCGAAGAAATTAATAAAAGGAAATATCTTCTAAGAGAATGTATTCATTTGCCCTGTTCATCAAATATGTCAAACCGATTTCTCACTTTTTGCAAGGTTTCTGATGGTTAATTCAGAATACTCCTTTTCGACTGCTTTTTCTTTTTACTTTACAACCCTAAATATAAATCTAAATAATAGAATATCCATAAAAAAAAACTTACTAGATAGTAAAAGAAACTAAAGTATAAAGTAATAGTCATTATCAATAGGGAGAAAGGAAGAATCATCAAACCAGTGCTGTTATTCAAACCCCTAAAAAAAAAAAAAAAAAAAAAAAAAAAAACACAGAAGAATTTTCCATTAATCTAGATTCAGTGCAAAGCTGTATAATTTAATAGGCTATAAATTCCTCAAGAGACGCACACTCCTCGACGTCGCCCAGCAGCGCCTGTTTACAGTCACGATTCTGGTTAGGCAAACTGGTGAAAAGTCCACCCCGGCGCCATAAGGCCTTGCAAGCAGGTTTTGTTCCGGAGATTAGGGGCGGAGGAATAAGTTTATGACGAATGCAAACTGCAAACCATTCCACAGCACCACAACAACTGGAGTGGAGGAGGAGTGGAGGAGGAGTGGAGGATAAGTTGTATTTACTTCAGTCGGGGTGATGCTTAAGTGAGTTGTCAGTAGTAGCAGCAATAGTTGAACTTGTGACAAATAAACCGGGTGACGAAATTCATATTTGAATTCAATTTTTCAAAATTACTTCAAACATTTTGAAACCCGTTTCTAGCCATTCTTTTTTCTTATAACGTATTAGGGCTCCGAGGTCCAAATGTCTCTACTCTAATTACGACAAAAGATGCAAGGGCTATACAATATGCCAAATGATAGCCTCATATGATGAATAAAAAATTAGTCCAGAAAGTTTTTGGAAGAAGGAGAATTTTACAATGGAAATCCCCTGAACGTGCTTAGATTAAGAAAGGCACAGACAATACTGACAGGGGAAAATACAAGGACAAGCTGGAAATACTTCTTTCAAGTATTATGTTGATGAACTTTATCAAACATTACTGAAGCTAGCAACGTTCATTCATTTTGTGTCGAGAGTTCGATAAGAGAATTTCAAAAGTTATATCTGACATTTAATTAGGACTTATTTTAAGGGGAGAAGGGTCGATTCTAGAATTGTTGATTGTTTGAATAAGGAATTTCCAGAAATAAAAAAAATGTATTCAGGCGGCTGGGGCCCGAGGCCTGTGCCCAAATATTATTTATTAGCATAATATTTGATGCGTAGTTACAGCCCTTATGATTTGTCGTAAACAAGAAATTAGAGCTGGAGGATGTTGTAGATCAAGGAGCATTTGAGTAGGATGGTAGGCCTTCCTCAAGTTACCGTATAGTAGCTAGTTAGGCTGCTAAGAATTCACAATCACTTTCCACGAACCTTCTCATTAATGTAGCGCAATAAAAAATAAAATGGACTAAGTTTACAAAGACACACAAAATAGTGCGATAAATGAACCAAAATGTAAACAAAAACAAAGAAAAAACAACCAGTTAATATTCTGTCATCTTTGGCCCATTCAAGTTAAGATGTTTGGTCGGCAACAACCTTTCTGTTTTTCTTTTTTTTTATTTTAAGTTATGTCATCTTAATTTATCTATGCTTTAGATTTTTTTTTAAATATCAGATTACTGCTTCTGGTGTATTTTTTAAGTAAAATGGGCACTTCAAAAGACAGAGATTGATAACTATTTTTGACAGCATAAACTTTAAACCATGTACTATAATGCTTATTATCGGGGGTGGATCGAGGGGGGATCTCAGGGGCATATGCACTCGTCAAAAGGTAGAAAGTTACTTTAGTTACTTGCGTTAAGGGGTGTAGAATATCAATGGGGTGACCCCAGTATAATTGAGGTCCCTCCCAAATTATTCAATATCTGCTCGTGCTCAATATACACTTCATTGGACATTGTTATAGTAATTAAAATCTTAGCTTTCCCTGTATTATATCAACACGAATGCATGTCAATTAAAGCTGTTCAAAGCTTTCCTCTGACAAAAACGAGATAGAAAACAAAATTGTCCCATCGATTTTCCTCTGGAGTATTCATTTTAGCTTCAAGTAGTTATCTGAACAAAATCAATTTTGATTAAGAAATAAGGCTGGGTTTGAAAATTTTATTTCTAATCTAACAAACTTTCTCTTCTAATTTAAAGTACATGCAAAAATGTAGCTAGGATTTGTATTTAAGGAGTGAGGTAAATATATCGCCTCTATCCATTAGAGAATTTTGTTAATAACTCAAAGTGAATATAATTTTTTGAAACCCGTTTTCTAAGCAATATTATAACTTAAAACAAACATAAATTATTCCGTATATGAGGGGGGCTACGCCTCCCGCAACCCTCGCTCATCAAACAGTTCGTGGTAACGAACTGTAGTAAGGAGCGATCCGGCTCAATAGTAACCAAAACTCTAAAAAATTGAATTTTGATATCAATAGCTACATAAAAAAACGCATTTTAATGCTGATTTTAAATATATAAGTTTCACCTAGTTTAGTCTTACCCATCAAAAGTTACGAGCCTGAGAAAATTTGCCTTATTTAGGAAAATAGGGGGAAACACCCCCTAAAAGTTATAGGATCTTAACGAAAATGACACCATCAGATTCAGCGTATCAGAGAACCCTACTGTAGAAGTTTCAAGCTCCTATCTACAAAAATGTGGAATTTTGTATTTTTTGCCAGAAGACAAATCACGGGTGCGTGTTTATTTGTTTTTTTTGTTTGTTTTTTTTTTTTCTTTTCCCCAGGGGTCATCGTATTGACCGAGTGGTCCTAGAATGTCGCAAGAGGGCTCATTCTAACGGAAATGAAAAGTTCTAGTGCCCTTTTTAAGTGACCAAAAAAATTGGAGGGCATCTAGGCCCCCTCCCACGCTCATTTTTTCCCAAAGTCAACGGATCAAAATTTTGAGATAGCCATTTTATTTAGCATAGTCGAAAATCATGATAACTGTGTCTTTGGGGATGACTTACTCCCCCACAGTCCCTGGGGGAGGGGCTGCAAGTTACAAACTTCGACCAGTGTTTACATATAATAATGGTTATTGGGAAGTGTACAGACGTTTTCAGGGGGATTGTTTTTGGTTTTGGGGGTAGGGTTGAGGGGAGGGGGCTATGTGGGAGGATCTTTCCTTGGAGAAATATGTCGTGGGGGAAGAAAAATTCAATGAAAAGGGCGCAGGGCGCAGAACGAATCTGGTCACGTTAGAAAAAACGTCAAATTCAGAGCTTAATATACAATGCTGGGTGTTCGGAGCCTCTCTATTATGGAGTATAATTTGAAAATAACACAACTATACGAGCGATAAAACATATATACTACAACCGTAACTCAACTAACGAAAGAACTGCTAAGAGATAACACAACTATAAACCGAAAACAGGTGAAAACTAACGGGAAAATAAACGAACTAAGAGGTGGAAGGGGCCCAGAGAAAAAATATAATCCTTTTCGAATTTTGAGCCTAACTTCCGCAAAGGAGTAATAATGTCAAAGCCCCGAAATACCGAATTATTTTCTTTCAATCAGTTCGTGGTAACGAACTGTAGTAAGGAGCGACCCGGCTCAATAGTAAACGAAACTCTAAATAATAGAATTTTGATGCTAAAATATACATCAAAAGAATCGGATTTTCATGCTGATTTTAAATATATAGGTTTCATCAAATTTGGTCTTTGGTATCAAAAGTTACGAGCCTGAGAAAATTTGTCTTATTTTAGAAAATAGGGGAAAACACCCCTTAAAAGTCTTACAATCTTAACGAAAGTCACACCATCGCATTCGGCGTATTAGAGAATCCTATAGCAAAATTTTCAAACTCCTATCTACAAAAATGTGGAATTTCGTATTTTTTGCCAGAAGACAAATCACGGGTGCTTGTTTATTTGTTTGTTTGTTTATTTTTCTTTTCCCCAGGGGTCATCGTGTCGACCAAGTGATCCTAGAATGTTGCAAGAGGGCTCATTCTAACGGAAATAAAAAGTTCTAGTGCCCTTTCTAAGTGACCAAAAAAATTGGAGGGCACTTAGGCCCCCTCCCACGCTCATTTTTTCTCCAAAGTCAACAGATCGAAATTTTGAGATAGCCATTTTGTTCCGCATAGTCAAAAACCATAATAACTATGTCTTTGGGAATGACTTACCTCCCCACAGTCCCTGGGGGAGGGGCTGCAAGTTGCAAACTTCGACCAGTGTTTACATATAATAATGGTTATCGGGAAGTGTACAGTCGTTTTCAGGGGAGTGTTTTGGTTTTGGGGGTGGGGTTGAGGAGAGGGGGCTATGTGGGAGGATCTTTACCTGGAGAAATATGTCATGGGGGAACAGAAATTCAATGAAAAGGGCGCAGGATTTTCTAAAATTTCTATAAAAAAAAACAATGAAAAAATAAACATGGAAAAATTTTTTCCATTGAAAGCAAGGAGTAGCATTGAAACTTAAAACGAACAGAGATTATTACGCATATGAGGGGTTCTAAAAATACTTTAGCATAAACAGCGAGGTATTCAGGAGGAGATAAATACCTCGCTCTTTATGCTATAGTATTTTTTAGTAATTTCAACTATTTATTCTACGGCCTTTCTGATTCAAGGGTCATTCTTAAAGAATCGGCACAAAACTTACGATTTAGTGTAAAGAGCGAGGTATTAACGAGGGTACAAACCCCCTCATATACATAATAAAAATTTACGTATATTTTTTACCAATAAAAGAATTATAGTTGCCTTTTTGAGTAACCGAAAAATTGCATGGCAACTAGGCCTCCTTCCCAATCCCTTATTTCTCAAAATTGTCTGATCAGAACTAAGAGAAAGCCATTTAGCCAAAAAAGGAATTAAAATGTAAATTTAATTTTAATAATTTATGTGTGGAGAGCCAAAATCAAACATGCATTAATTCAAAAACTTTCAGAAATTACATAAAAAAAACTAGTTTTTCTAACTGAAAGTAAGGAGCGACATTAAAACTTAAAACGAACAGAAATTACTCCGTATATGAAATGAATTGTCCCCTCCGCAATCCCTCGCTCTTTACGCTAAAGCTTTTTATTGTTTTAAAAAGTAAAATTGTGGCAAAGAGAACAACTTTAGCGTAAAGAGCGAGGGATTGCGGAGGGGACAACCCATTTCATATACGGAGTAATTTCTGTTCGTTTTAAGTTTTAATGTCGCTCCTTACTTTCAGTTAGAAAAACTAGTTTTTTTTATGTAATTACGCTAAGGTTTGACTTTTTATCACAATTTTGTCAGAGAGACTGATGTATTCGTCTTTAAATGTGTATTTTGAAGACTTAAGACCTTAGCGCAAAGAGTGAGAATTGAGGAATGGGCTGCCCCCCCCTCATATAGGGAAAAGTATCCGTTGCTTTTAAGTCTCAACTTTGCTCCTTACTTCTAGTTGAAAAAACTGGATTTTTTTATTTAACTCAACTTAAAGAGATTTAAATTTTCAGTTTATTTTAAATTTCGTGAACTTGCTAAACTCGCTTCTTGGGAATAAGAAAAATGCTAAATATAGATTTTGAAGCTTTTGTCAAATAAATCGGCTGTCTATTTTGTCGCATAGACAATAAACCATTCCGGAGCTTTAAACATTTAAAGAACCAATGTTAAAAAAAAAATTGGTTTTGTGGCTCTTTGTTTCTTTTACATTTACGTAAATGACCTTGTTTTACTAGGTTACAGCTACCGCTGCAACCAATGTGGCCTAACTTCCTTAATGATGCTAGTACTAACCCGAAGATAAAAAAAAATTATTCCAAATTTAACAAAAATTATTAACTGGGTAATGCAAGACTGGCCCAATACAGTTTTGTTGGGTCCGAACAAAAAAAAGTGAATACGAGAAGCAAAGTGAAACTGACCTTGTTTTACTAGGTTACAGCTACCGCTGCAACCACGGTGGCCTAATTTCCTTAATGATGCTAATACTAATCTGAAGATAGAGAAAAATTAGTCCAAATGTGCATGGATTGAATAACGGAGGAAAATATTTCTGATAACTTTGTAGCTTTATAATTTCTAGTAATTGACCTAGCATGTCTCTTATTATATTTCATTGTGTCATAATCAGAATTCATTTGAAGTTACTTGTGCCTGCCCGAGGGGAGACTAGGCATTTTCCCTTCTTCTCTGGAAGTCCAAAATTTCAAGGAAGTCACACCATTGTGCATTGGGTACACTACAACATATATTATTGTTTATTTGTGGGTGATATTACCTTTTTTTTGGCCCTCATATAGATATAGGCTTTCACTTCAAAGATCTTACAAAAATCTTAAGCCCAGTGGCTCCTAAAGTATGCTCCACACAATCCTTTAAAGTCGACCCCTTTCCACTTAACCCTTCGTCTTTGCAACAACTTTGCAGGTTTGATAATTATATGTATATGTTTGGGATTTCGGACTCTCAAATGTAACCTTTTTTAGCCATCATACGGATCTAGGTTCTTAACTACAAATATTCTGCAAAAATCTACAGCCCAGTGGCTCCTAAAATCTATTCCGAATAACAATTTTTATCGTTTTAAAAACTCCTGGGGTTCTCAGACCTAGGAAGAATTTTTTTTTCACATAAGATGCTTTTAATTGAAGAACTTAAATCTGAAGTATCTTTAATTGAAACCCACAAGGAATCTTTGTAGATATAGCCTAGGCACGCATAATAGCTGAAAAAAGTAATATAATCAACTAAAAATAAATTATAGCATAAAACATAATTTCAGCTTCTATAGGAGGGGGAGCCAAAACTTCAGAACCTATCAAAGTTATAATTACGTTCACAGATTTTTCTTTCCTAAGTCTAATAACGATTACCATGAGAATACCTGCAGACCCAAGTTTCCCAATATTAAATAGAGATAAAAGAGAGTAAAGTATTTTCACAAGGGAAACAGGACTTCACAAAGGGAAACAGGATTTTCAGTATAGTTTCCTGTTAGTTTATAATGACATTAATTATACTAATGAAATTAACCTTTATTTTTAGTACATTGGAACTCTTGATGTTCCCCGACCAACAAGTAGAGGGGAAATAGTGGCAGCTATGCGTAAAATTAGGGTAAGTTTTCCTTTTTTTATTCAACTCAGTCGTAAAATACCAAGGACATTAAAGAAAAAAATTAGCCACCAGTTAGCCATCTTTGATCGATTCATTTGTAACAACCACAAGTTTGAAGATTTTGCTTTCTGTTTTTTGCACCACTCTTAAGCCTTTTAGAGCAATAGCACATAATCACCAGCATTGTCACGTTGAATTGTAAAAATAAATAAGCAAACTTAATCAGTTAAATTACATTTTTTGCCTTTTTTTTCGTAGAAACTAAAGATTTGCATTGTTGATTCCCAAAGACAGCCACAGCTTTAGAGGAAAGGCCTCCCTCTTTTTAACCATCCTCTGAAGTTTGAGTGTCTCTTAAATCCTTCCTTACAATCTCCTCCAACCCCATTAGGGGACGACTTGCTTTTCGTTTAGCCCTAGATGTTTGGCTGAAAAGGACGACGTTTGGCAAACTGTCATTTTTCATCCGCGGAACGTGTCCTAGCCGTCTCAAGCTTTCTCTTATTATAGCTCGAGAAGGCGGAAAATTTTTTCTTTATTCTACTTCCTTTTTTTATTTTTGTGGTTGCCCTTGTCGGGGTTGCTTTCCATGCATTACTTTCATTTCCTTGCCCATGCTTTAATTTTTTATTTTGGTTGTTTCATTTATTTATTATCTTCGGGTTTGAAGACCCGATTCTTATGGTTGTTTCGTTTATTTATTTATTTTTATCTTTGGGTTTGAAGACCGGTTCGTATGGTTGTTCTGTTATTCATTTTTTTTTCTTTGGGTTTGAAGACCCGATTCTTATGGTTGTTTCGTTTATTTGTTTATTTATTATCTTTGGGTTTGAAGACCCGATTCTTTTCGAGCCCAGGTCTTCGTTAGAGTTGTATTATTTTGTAATAATAAGACGAAAATAAATAGAGGAAGTAAGACGAATAAAAAGAATTTCGTATAGGAATTCTGAGAAGTCCCCCCGGTGAAAATTTACCCCGGAAATTTCAACCCCTGTGGAAGTAGTGACTTCTGCTTCTCTCTAAAGTTGAGTAGTGATTCTAGATGACAGTTACCACAATCTTTTTAATCTTATTAATCGCTACACTAATCCTTTATGAGAACAATCTTATCAAAAAGACTAGTCCATTGCGATATTGTGAACTCGACTTGCCATATGTTTGGTTGGAATTCACGGAAAATAGATGAGGGTATGTATGTTCTAAAACATAATGAAAAAGGGGTTCCACATACTGAAAAAAGGCTGTAAGTATTAAAAAGACTACTCTTCAAAGAGCGAATCGTCTGCTTCTTCCACCAAGGCTTCAATTTGATAGTTTGGC
Source organism: Artemia franciscana (assembly GCF_032884065.1). Taxonomy (NCBI): domain Eukaryota; kingdom Metazoa; phylum Arthropoda; class Branchiopoda; order Anostraca; family Artemiidae; genus Artemia; species Artemia franciscana. Next base: position 5,881,215 of record NC_088867.1, on the reverse strand, counting down.
TAAAACCTTCTTGCACAATGTTTTGCTTTCTATTCTGAATTTCAGTAATAACTCACCAATATAGCAAAAGAAATATGGACAGATTTCAATCCTTACGTCTTCTCCCTGGCTTAGGGGCGGCATTTGGAGCGGATTAGTGGAACTACTTCCCCCTAATTATTTCCCCTTTCCTTAGGTTTTGAAAAGTATCCGATTTTCGGTATATTCAGCAAAAGAAATCCCAAATACAAACAAAATTAAAAAAAAACAAACAATTTTTGAACTTTGGAAAATTTTTTAACCTAGACCTTTGAAAAAAAAACATTTCTTTGTATCTTAGTTAAAAAAAAAATCCTTGAAGCCCTCCCCCTTCAATTTTGTGAATTGGCTCCCCTGATTAGGTTAGGCTATTATAGTATTTGGTTGAGAAGAAAAGTTACGTTTGAATTATCATTTTTGGCACACTTTCGGTAATAAACACGAATTTATGTGACAGCCACAGTTGTTATTGGCATGTTCATTAGGCAAAAGGTTCTGATCGAATAAAAAATATAATTTGGTTTAGACAAGAAAAATGATGAGAAGAATAAGATACAGGTTTACTTCTCAGGATAATTCGAATCACGAAATATATTCTTTCTTCTGCTATTATCACGTGGGGGCCAATATAATCTTTTCCTTTTTTGACCTTATAAACTACTACTACTAAAAGCAACTCACCGCAGGACCAAACCGCCTGAAGCCAACTCAGCTGTGCACGCTCCTCCTCCATCCCAAGCTATTCAAAGTGTCCCTCTTTATATCCTTTCAGAAAGTTCCCATTTCCCTTAAATCTTTGTTAATGACATCCTCCCACCCCAACCGCAGACAACCTACTTTCCGTTTAGCTTTTGACGGTTGGCCAAAAAGGACAATCTTTGGCAATATGTCATTTTTCATCTGCAGAACGTTCCCTAACCATCTCAACCTTACTCTCATTATAGCCCTAGAAAGCGGGATTGGACCACACTTTTTGTACAGCCTGTTGTTTTAAATACGGTTAGTTAGTCGGGTATCCAAAACAATCCATAGGCAATTTCTCTGAAAAACATCTAACAAAACTTCCTCCGTTTTTGGGGTGCCCATTTTTCGAACTGTATAAAGATCTTTATTTCTATTTATTTATTTTCAGGCAATTGAAATTTTTAAAGCTAACATACATTATGCAAGTATATTATTCATAGTGATTTCTGTTCATTCTCATTTTGAATTATTCTATGACTTTACTTCTCCTCGTTCTAGGTTTTAATATAGCTCATTAATTTTCTCAGTTTGAATTTCTCAGTTTGAATTTCTCAATTAATTTCTCAGTTTGAATTATTCTATGACTTTACTTCTCCTCGTTCTAGCTTTTAATATAGCTCATTACTTTTTTCTAAGAAAACTATTTTTTTCGAAAAACGTTCTTGCTTTAACTATTTCACAAAAGAGAAGTTTTTACCTCTCTTGGCTGGAAGACGAATTCTAAAAATTTTGATCCGAAACAGAAGCGAACCGATTTTTCGACCACATTCGTTTTTAATGGGCAATATTTCACACGACTATTGAATCGAAATTCAACTCCTTTCACAACCCAGCATTAACTGATGCTAGTAATCTAAAACGAATAATAATAAATATAAAAGGATCTGTGCAGTGGCGTCAATTTAAGAGAATATTAGGGGAAGGGGGTTACAAAATATGTTCTTCAAAATCTAGAGCGGCGTGATTTTTTTTTTCAATTTTTGATGGAAACACTAAAAAAGGTGTTTTTCAAAATCAAGGATAGGTAAAAAAAATCCAGCAGGTCAAATTTTTCTCCCTCCCCTGGATTGACGTTCTTCTATCCTTGTCTTTTCTTCTTCTAGAACTTTTCGGAGATGCTTCGAGAAAATTATTGGCAAGAAAGGTGGATTTTTGCAACTTTACAAAATGAAGGATAACGATTGGGGGCAAGTGGGCAACTGCCCTCCACCTGAATTTGTTGCCTTTCTAGATGATGAAAAATACTTTTTTGGTATTTTCATTGCAAAATGTTCTATTTTATCATTTTTAGCGGAGGTAATTTCTCTCGCTAAGTGTATATAGACACATGCGTATTCTGCATTGGATGTTTATTTGATTTTACTTTTTGTCATGACATTTCCCTCTTTCTCGGTAATCCCTCTCTCTGTAATTTTTCTTTCTCTCTTTTTCTCACTAAGTCTGTATTGACACATGCGTATTCTGCGTTGAATTTGTATATGATCTTACTTTTTCTCATGTCATTTTTCTCTCTCTCCCTCTCATTCTGAGTAATTTTTCTTTCTCGCTTGGTCTACACAGACACCTGCATTTAATGTTTATTTAATATTACTTTTCCTCATGTCATTTCTCTCTCTTTCTCGGTAAACTCTCTTTATCTCACCTTCTCGGTAATCTCGGTAATTATTCTGTATATGAAAAGGGGTTGCCCCCATCCTTAACACCATGCTGTTTACGCTACTATTTGAATTTTTGTCCCGATTCCTTAGGCATGACTCGTGAAACATAGTGATCGTTTACTTAGGATAAGAAGCTTTTTTAAAAGCTCTATGTTACTTAAGCGTAAAGAGCGAGGTATGAAAGAGGGGACAGTCCTCTCATATACGGAATCATTTCTGTTTGTTTTAAATATTAATGTTGCTCATTACTTCTTTTTTTGAAAATATTTGATTTTGTTTATTTTATTTGATTCGATCATAAGCCTGTGCGATATATTAGAAGTCTCTAAAAGTTTTTACGTCCCGCTCTGTTGCAGAGAACTCAGAGGAAAAGATGTAATTCGAGAGCTGAACTAATATTGATCAGGATCCTCCCCTTTTTTATTTCCAACTTTAAAGGAAATTTGAAAAGTCCTGAACTTTGAGGAAATAGGAAAGACATCGAGTTTTGATAAGGGATATTCTCTCGCTCGAAGAGCTTAGAGGAGAATTGCTGCCTGTTTCAAGTTGTAGCTTTTTATTTTCCATACTTCATTAAGCCATGGCATAGCTTCATCCCATACATGTATAGCATGGCACAAAAATATCTTTGACAATATTATTGGTGTTAATTCACAAAAGCGGGGGGGGGGTGTACTTTTCGAAATCAAGAGGGTAAAATTATCATTTTTCAATTAAAATACCCATATAAAAGGGTATTTTTCCAAATCTGTGTGGTAAATGAAAAATTTTAAAGGAATTCTCCCTAATCCTCCCCCCAATAGACTCCACTGAGAACAATGGTATTATCTTGTTAAAACTTTTACGGTTTAAGTCATGGGTAAGGAGCTTAAGTAGCGTCTGTCGTGGTCACGTTTAGCCTGTAATTCAGATATTGTGTGTTTAAGGCCATGAAGAGCCAAGACTGGGCCTAAGGAAAATGAAAATCTGAAACTACTTAGCTTTGAGTAAAATTTTACCGGTGAAAGCTCCCTTGGGAAATTCTAACATTTCGTTCAAGTGGGGCGTCCATAAAGATGGCGTAATTTGTGATCATGTTTACTCCATAGTTCAGATACTACGCATTCAGAGCAGTCGAGAAGCAAGGTTGTGACTAGAGACTAATTTCTCTGAAAATTTATAACTCCGGTAAGGCCTGTTTCAGGGTTTACCTTTTCCTTATGAATTGAATGGTATGTAATTGATATGCTATGGGACCTATTGAAGGAAAGGGGAATAAATGAAAGAGGAAATTGTTCTCCTTGGAAAGGGCTAGATCGCAGCAACCAGCTCGGCACAGCTAGAATTTTATTTTGGAAAGAACTTTCATTTTGGATTAGTCTCTTTTTTAAAATAAAAGAAGTAAGCTTTGAATACGTTGTGTTATCGTAAAAGATTATCCTTATACATTTTATCATATTTTAAGCTGGCAGTCTCCATCATAAATGTTACCGGCGACATCACCTGGATTGCATTTCAATGTAATCCACGACAATGTAATGGATTGATATGATGTGATATAAAAACATGATGATTATGTATTATATTTCATGCTGTAAATATGTGACTTGCACTTTTTTCCCAAAAATTTCCAACCGAAACAATATTGCCAAAATCTGTTTTTACTAGCTTATGAAAAATCTATCTTCATAACAAAATTTACGGTATTGAATTCAGGGTCGGCAATCATAGCACGAAAGTATTTTAGCATGTCAGTATATGTAGCACTGCTGCGTGTACAGGGTTGCCACCTGTAGCGCGAAAGTGCTATTTTAATACTATTACAGTCATTTTTTCGACTGCAGCCCCGAAAATCGCTGTGTATCACGCCAACTGGGCAATATTAGCACTTTAGGAACTGACCGTGGTGGCAACCCTGATGGTATTGAGATCTTGACAGCCATATCTGGGTCTTATGAACAGACACGGTTTCTTCCTGGGCTCTTACTCATTAACTATAGGGAAACTCATGAGTTCTGTGGGGAAACTCATGTAGGGAAACACATCTGAGGAAACTCATTTAACTATAGTGAAATAGTTTTGCAAATTATTCTGTAGAACGAATTGGTCTTTTTTGCAGAACGAATTCAAAGCGAATGGAGTAAAAAAACGAAAAGTTTTGATTGAAGTATCTTTAGAAGGAGTTAAAATAACTGCCAGAAGAAAAAGAACAGTAAGTACTAACGCCGTTTTCATACATACTTTAGAGCTAGTTTTATTTCTGTGTCTATTTTAATCTGTATTTTTACATCTATTTCTAAATCTATTACTACCGCTATTAATAGGTGTTGTTATAAAAATATTGTAACTACAAAGGGTTATAGGGACAGGGCCGTATCCAGGATTTTTAGAGGGGATAAAAATCACAAAAAGCAACTAAGTTTATTTTCAAATATATTTTTATTACTTTTGTATGAATCGGACAAAAACCTCGGGGCAAGGGGGGTTAAAACTAGGTAAACCACCCCTAGATACGGTTTTGGTTATAAATAGACTCTGTGTTTTTAGTGGATTCGACTTGTTGCACCTGCTTATAACGCTTTATGCTCCAATTTAAAGGTAGTCTACTGGATCTGGGACGCACAAACAAAATAGGGATGGGGGCGAATTGGATAAAGGAAACTAAAAAGCTGAATTTTATGAAAAGATATAAATAAATAAATAAATAAAATAAATATATTCGCAAATTTGATGGCAGGCCGTTAAGCCTCTACATATGTAAACATATGTAAACACTAATCTGTCATAACAACTTAAAAATGTTTGGTTAGAGGAAGGGACCAAACCTCCTCTTCCTGCCTATGTGGCTGATGTGGTATTGTTCCCAGATTTGAATAATACAAGCTGTGTTTACATGATTATAAGAGGGCACTTCGGGAGGGGCGAGCCGCAGGAGCCTTGGTCAGGGCATAGTTTTCAAGGATTGACAAAGAGGCCTTACAAAGGGACTGCTTTAAGGATAAAAAGAAGCTACTATGGAATTACTTACAATATACTCTTCTTTCTTGATTTTTTAGAATTCAAAATCTGTCGGAGGTTTTATTTATATAAGAGAGAAACTAAGAAAGTTTACGTTGGAACGGAATTATGGCCTGAACCAAAATACACTTTCCCCTTCTGTTTCAAAAAGGGCCGGGTCTGACCTCACCTAAGTAAAAATTAAAGTGCTATTTGTCTAAACCTAATCTTGCATTCAATTTATTTTTAAAACAAGAAGATTAAGTGCTACAGCTGACCCACTCCCGATTCTCAGTTTTAGTTTCTGTAATATTTTTATTATTTATTTTTTGTTAATCCTGCTTAGTTAGGATCCTTTATAATGCCCTCGAAGTTCACGTTCAAAGAGCAGACCAAATTCTTCAATGGAAAACCCAAAATGCACATTAAAATAGCGGAATAAACTCTTCGAGTTGTTCAGGACTGACGTATCTAATGAATTAGGATGTGTTAATTTTTTACAATTGTTTTTTGACACGGTCCAAGATTTAAAGTGAGATTACAAGCCCTTTATTGCCAAAATAGCTTTACACTTATGATGTACGGTTTCCTGTTTCCAAATAATTTTCTTTTTTAGCTCCATCCTTTTGGTTGTTTCAAAGTTATAAAGCGTTTAGAGCTGTATTCCATTTCGTCAGTGTTGCCATGTTAAATCTTTAAAATAAATAAGCAAATATTATTAGTCAATTTGACAACCCTCTTCGTCTGAAGAATTCAAAGGTATTTGTCGGTTATTGGAAACACACCAAAAAAGTGAAGTTAGGTTAATCCTAATAAAAAATATCAAAATCTTTTGACGGAATAATACTTTAGAAACAAAAATTATGCATTTAGCCAATTCAAACAGTCAGATTTCGTTTACAGTGTTCTTGGTACTGTAGACTTTTCGCTAGGATTAACGAAAAACTGAAAAATTCTTTTAGTATTTTTATTGCTATTAATGACTAATTATTTGTCAAAAGAGTCTTATAAAGACTTATAACTAACATTCTGCATATAATTATAAAAATTGTCAGGATCCAAAAGCCTTTATGCTATTTGAACCAGTGCGCTTGCGCGCTGTCAATACGCTTGCGGATCAATGGTGGGTATTAAATAATAAAAAAACAAGTTTTTTTTAACGGAAAGTAAGGAGCGGCATTAAAACTTAAAACGAACAGAAATTACTTCGTATATGAAAGGAGATGCTTCCTCATCAACGCCCCGCTCTTTACGCTAAAGTTTGACTCTTTCTCTTAACTCTACTTTTTAAAACAGTAAAAAACTTTAGCGTAAAGAGCGGGGCGTTGATGTGGAAGCATCTCCTTTCATATACGAAGTAATTTCTGTTCGTTTTAAGTTTTAATGTCGCTCCTGGCTTTCTAATAGTTTTGGTTGAATGATTTTGAGAAAAAAAGGAGCAGGGGAGGAGGCCTAGTTGCCCTCCGATTTTTGGTTACTTAAAAAGGCAACAAGAACTTTTAATTTTTTTACGAATGTTTTTATTAGTGAAAGATATACGTAACTTACAAATTAGCTTACGTAGCGAACTTCTGTATTCTCATATTTTTGTTACGTATACAAAGGGGTTCACCCCCTCGTCAGAACCTCGCTCTTTACACTAAAGCTTAAATTTTGTTCCAATTTCTTAAGAATGACCCCTGAATCACAAAAGCCGTAGAATAAATAGTTGAAATTACTGAAAATACTTTAGCTTTAAAAAGAGCGAGGTATTAGGAGGAGGTGAGCCAATCATATGCGTAATAATTTCTGTTCGTTTTAAATTTTAATGCTTCTCCTTACTTTCAGTTGAAAAACTTTTTCATATTTATTTTTTCGTTGTATTTTTTGAATTATGCTAGATAATCCTGCGCTCCCTTCATGAAAATTTTCTTCCCTCATGACAAATTCCTCCAAGGAAACTTCCCCCAACATATCCCCCTCTTCTCAACTCCTCCCCCCAACCTAAAAATCCCTCTGAAAACGTCTGTACACTTCCAAATAACCATTGCTATATGTAAGCACTGGTCAAAGTTTGTAACTTGTGCCCCCTCCCACGGGGAATGTGGGAGAGTAAGTCGTCCCCAAAGACATTGTTATAAGGTTTTTTGACTACGTTGAATAAAATGGCTATCTCAGAATTTTGATCTGGTGACTTTGGGAAAATAATTAGCGTGGGAGGAGGCCTAGGTGCCCTCCAGTTTTTTTGGTCACTGAAAAAGGGCACTAGAACTTTTCATTTCCGTTAGAATGAGCCCTCTCGCAAGATTCTAGGACCACTAGGTCAATACGATCACCCCTGGGAAAAAAAACCAAAAAAAACAAACAAACAAATAAATACGCATCCGTGATCTGCCTTCTGGCAAAAAATACAAAATTCCACATTTTTGTAGATAGGAGCTTGAAACTTCTACAACAGGGTTCTCTGATACGCTGAATCTGATGGTGTGATTTTCGTTAAGATTCTATGACTTTTAGAGGTTGTTTTCCCCTATTTTCTAAAATAAGACAAATTTTCTCAGCCTCTTAACTTTTGATGGGTAAGACTAAACTTGATTAAAATTATATATTTAAAATCAGCATTAAAATGTGATTCTTTTGATGTAGCTATTGGTATCAAAATTCCATTATTTAGAGTTTTGGTTAATATTGAGCCGGGTCGCTCCTTACTACAGTTCGTTACCACGAACTGTTTGTTTAAACATTTACCAGAAATAATAAATTAGGAATAGAAGGATTGTGAAGTGATCTTTGACTGGATGATTGTGTTCAGATGACCCAATTTTCAATTAATCAAAGGCCCTATTCACTGCATAAAGCTATCGAAAGGAAAAATGATATATTCTACCTTTATTCAAAACTTCACGGGCAGCCAATGGAAGTCACTCTTTTTAGAGTAAAATCAGAATTTTATGATCCTTTTGGTCCAAATTTGACACTTCTCGTGAGTTGCTAATACCTACTTTACATGGACATGCGCATTGACAGTACACACGCACAATTTTGCAAAATAGTGGATACTTGGGTATTACGCAAATGAGACTTTTGGACTATGTTTGCCGCTCTGAATACAGCAACAAACAAATATGATAATATTGGTCAAAAGGGACAGGTACACAAGTTAACACGTCAATTTTTTTTCAAATAATTGCAACTATTTGAATTTATAAAGAGATTAAACAGGTTAATAAAAACACAAAGTGGGATAAACAAGGGAAATTGGTAAAAATAATAAAGAAGAGGGACATTATGCATTGGTTTATTAATAATTAATATATGAGACAAAACTTTTCAAAGAAATTTAGTAAAAATAGAGTAAACAAATAGAATGCACAAATTTAATAAAAGGAATTTTTTACCAACGTAGTTTTTTCCTTTTAATGAGATGTTCCCATCAATGTATTATTCCAGGCGTTCATCTTTTTCTTGAATAATCACGTTTCCTCCCATAATGGAATCTCTTCGCCTGAAAGATTTGGTGAAGCACTTTGTCTTTCTATAATATAAAACTTATTATCTCTTTTTGATGCTCTCAGCACAAAGGCAGTTTTATTTTCTTCGTTAATTTTCTGGAAACACTGTCCTAGGGGAAATACTCTCATCAACTAATATCACACACAGTCTCTTGTTTTGACGTAATGGAATGATTGCTACGGTAGCAATTAAGAGATTTAAAATTGCGCGGTAAAATTTTTGCCGAAGTTCAACTATTTTCTTAAGCCCCGTTCACACATGTGCCCTGTTCACAGGGCTGCTTATAAAACAGAAGTAGGTTATGATTGGTAGGTAAAAATTGATGTCCGGGGATTTATGTCTAGCTGAGCATACATGTGAATTGGACTTCAATGGCCGGGTAGCGGGGTTAAAATTATCTGCCTAATTTCTATTCTCTTATAAAAGACTTTCATTCATGACAAATTCTGAAGATGCGTATGATATTTAGTGTTGAATCAGCATTCATTTGGGACACGAATAAAAACAGATTTATTACTTGGTACTGTCTATTTGGCTGTTCGATATTTATTCCCTTTGGTTCGTATCAATACAAAAAGGTCTAATCAAACAGTTCGTGGTAACGAACTGTAGTAAGGAGCGACCCGGCTCAATAGTAACCAAAACTCTATGGAATTTTGATACCAATAGCTACATCAAAAGAATCGCATTTTAATGCTGATTTTAGATATATAAGTTTCATCAAGTTTAGTCTTACCCATCAAAAGTTACGAGCCTGAGAAAATTTGCCTGGTTTTAGAAAATAGGGGGAAACACCCCCTAAAAGTCATAGAATCTTAACGAAAATCACACCATCAGATTCAGCGTATCAGAGAACCCTATTTTACCAGTTCCAAGCTCCTATCAACAAAAATGTGGAATTTTGTATTTTTTGCCAGAAGGCAGATCACGGATGCGTGTTTATTTGTTTGTTTGTTTGTTTGTTGTTGTTTTTTTTCCCCAGGGGTGGTCGTATCGACCAAGTGGTCTTAGAATGTTGCGAAAGGGCTCATTCTAACGGAAATGAAAAGTTCTAGTGCCCTTTTTAAGTGACCAAAAAATTGGAGGGCACCTAGGCCCCCTCCCACGCTAATTATTTTCCCAAAGTCAACGGATCAAAATTCTGAGATAGCCATTTTATTCAGCGTAGTCGGAAAACCTTATGACTATGTCTTTGGGGATGACTTACTCCCCCACAGTCCCCGTGGAAGGGGCTACAAATTACAAACTTTGACCAGTGCTTACATATAGTAATGGTTATTGGGAAGTGTACAGACGTTTTCAGGGGGATTTTTCGGTTGGGAGAAGGGGTTGAGAAGAGTGGGATATGTTGGGGGAACTTACCATCGAGGAATTTGTCATGGGGGAAGAAAAGTTTCATGAAGGGAGCGCGGGATTTTCCAGCATTATTTAAATTATTTGTTTAAAATTTAAATATTATTTAAAAGGCTGCTTCCTCATCAACTCCCCGCTCTTTACGCTAAAGTTTTTTACTGTTTTAAAAAGTAGAGTTAAGAGAAAGAGTCAAACTTTAGCGTAAAGGGGCGGGGCGTTGATGAGGAAGCAGCCCCTTTCTTATACGAAGCAATTTCTGTTCGTTTTAAGTTTTAATGTCGCTCCTTACTTTCCGTTAAAAAAACTTGTTTTTTTTTTAATTTAATTTTATAATAGATCAAGATGGACTGGTTTTTGAAACTAAGGAGTATCACAGGAGGAACTGGATAAAATGAAGAAAAGCCTTTAAAAATTATACCCAGTTGAAGGCAGCAAGCTTCAATCATACATAACGCTATAAGAAAGTCTGGTGGGCAGTGAAAGACTGCAAGAAATGGCTATTCGTTGCTGAAAGCTATGTAACACTGAAAGCTGTGCAATCTGTATGAGCTACAGCTTTCCTAGCTCCCGAACGAGGATTACGAGTGGGAACCATCGTCTGGAACCCTAGTCATCCCTGTTGAACTGCGCACTCTATTATTATTATTATTTATTGCCTACCCTACACAATAGCATAATATGTGGAGTAACGCATTAAGAAGATTGAAAGAAGAAAGCAGAAAAACACAAACAATAAACGCAAACATAAACATGAACATAAAACAAGAGGATAAAACTACTCACAGCTGAAAGAAACTAATAAGCCGGTGATGTGGAGAAATATGAACGCAAGCTGTCTGTAAGAGCTTTCTGTGCAGTAATTTTAGTTTCATTGTTCTGTCAGAGACGTGAAATTTTATAATAATAACCCAGTTTTTTTTTGCCAAGACGAAAGATGTAATAAAGTTTTACGAAATCTAAAATAGCTATTACAATTTTTTTTCTAATTCTTTTATCTTAAGAAGCAAAAAAAAAAAAAAACAAAAAACAAAAAACAAATGACCACAGAAAATTGAGTAGAAAGTTGCCATCTAGAAACACAATTGAAAATTATTTGTTTCCGAAAGCACAAAATTTCGAAAGTGAAACTTACCGAAAACAAAATTTTCTTCAATCCAATTTTATCGACTTTAATCGATTTAGACTTTGAATAGCACTTGGATATTTTTAGCATTTGAGCCCTTAAAGGTTTGAGGGAATATATCCCCACCCCTTTCCTTACCTTCTTGTTGGACTTAGTATTCGAAATAGTTATAATTTTTACATTAGAACCTAGATTAAATTGATGGTATTCCAAAAAATATCTTATATGTTATTTTTTATTTATAAATATCGTATTTGTTTATTATAAATATATTTGTAATAAACATACTATATATCTAAATATTTATTATAAACTATAAATTTGTATTATAACTTTATTTATTGGCAATTATAAACTTATTTATTACGAATATCTAACAACTTACGAGATATTTCGTAGTTATAAGTTTCTGTATGCTTTTCATGATTTTTGAGGATTTTGAGTATTTGAAAGTAAAATAAAGTTTTTGGAAGACGCTTGTGTCCGGTTAAAATATTCTTCAGCAACTTGCGCTTTTCTTGGAATATTTTCGGAAATAATTTTCTTAATTAAACTAAACGCCTTTTCATTCACAGTACCCACATTTTTGACACGAAGCAAAGAAAGGGAATATTCCAAACGTTAGGTCACCACGACTAATGAGCTGATCAACATTTAAGAATACTTACACATATCTAGATTATTCTAAATTAGTTCTTGGAAATAGTAAAATCTTGGATTTCTATTGGGAATTCTCTTCCATGCCCCTGAGGAGATTCTTATTGGATGGGTGCTTCATTAAAACTTGGGACTGATTGTAAATTTTAGAAACTGCTCAAATTGTAACCTACATAGTAAATTTTTGAAATTAAATCTGTATTCAGGGTATTTTCCAGAATGTTGAAAAAAAAAGATTCATTCGCACTTACTTCGAAGTCCATAGCAGAAGAGATACCATCATTGAAAAATAATAATAATAATTGGAAGCCATTCTCTGAATCTGCACCAAAAGTGGACCAAGTCTAATTTTTTCATTTGCTGAGTCTTTAGCGTCAAATTGGTCAATTAGGTTAGTTAGTCACTATTTAGCTGCGGAAATTATTCTCTCCTTGAAAACAGTAAGTTCGAATTTAGTTGATGATGCAACCAATCCGTCTTGGTCCTAATATCCCTCTTATCCACCTGTTCTACTAAATTTTCGATATTTTCTTGCTTTTTTTAATTATTCGTGTCTTGTTTATTATTTTGTGTTTCGTGTTAATTGTAGTTTTTTCCTTTTTTTTACTCTTACTTTTTCTCTTTTATAAGTGGATAAGAAGTCAATTATTATTGTTATTATTATTTTATCTAGTATATCCACTGTGATGGTGGTTAGACAGATTAAAAAAATAAATATATAAAATATAAAAAAACGAAAATAAAGGCTAATATCGTAAACATTTTAAGATTCCGTTACTATCGTGTTTAAAGGTTCTATATAACATTTTTAGCATTTCTAAGACAATTGCAAAAACCGTTTGCTAAGCAGATTTCAAAGGACTCAAAGAAACAAATGATTCAAAGGACTTAATCAAACTTTATTCCGTCTGATATCCGTTGGTCTGCTTGCCGTCTTTTAAGAACTGCTTCGCAAACAGTTTTGGAAATCATCTCAGAATTCTGGAAATTAAGAGATGTTTTTTAGCCACGGCAGTGACAATTTGTTCCTTCCAATGATTTTTGCTCCATAATCTGAGCCTTTTTTTTAAATTTCTCAGCTGTTTGTTTCGCGAGCTTGGTCCAACTGTCATCGAGGGGCCACATATTCTTCTGTAATTTCAGCGATATTTTATCCATGTAACCTTTTTCGTCACATCATATTTGCAACGGTAGTTGCAACCTAGTAAAGAGTGAACCATGACATATAGTAACCAAAAATAAAAAAAATGTGTTAAAAGAAAACTGGTTAGCGAGAAAAACAACTATTTGTAGCTGATTCAGGGATGGTAACTATTATCTCCCTGAGTCTTAATAGTAAAATGTTATTTCGAAAACAAAATTATAGGAATCTCAAAAAACACCCTTACAAAATGGCGTCAGATCAAACAAAAGTACTCCGTTGCAATTGCCGTGGCTGAAAACCCTATTCAGTAGACTTACAGTCCCCTGCCTTGAACAACAACGAACATAAATTTTTTGCAAGGTTTGCTTTGATATGTCCTTTTTTCCCTTCTCCGCTGCTACCGGGGCACTTTAATTTCATAGGGAGCTGTTTAAGGGCTTATTTTAAAGGAGATTGCTATATCTAAGTGCTCTTGTAATAAAAAAAAAAAAAAAATACAATTTTAAGATTGAAATATTCTCTTAATGAATCCGCTGTTGAGCGGATTTAATGTTTCGTAAACATTAATATTTTCCTAGTCTCCCTATTTAACATCACTTGTGTTAACTATACCTCTCCCCTACCCTTAATCTATATATATAAAAATAAGTTGTCTGTCTGTTATGTCTGTTACACTTTGTCTGTTACGCCAGATTATATCTTCTATATATATAAAAGAAAACAAACTAGAATGTAAAAACTGGAAATTGCATAAATATTTCGAAATATTTTGACAATAGATTAAAGTAATTCGAAAAAAGAAAAATGGTAAAAAACTAAAAAAAAACTAAAAAGAAAAAACTAAAAAAAATAATAAAAAATTAAAAAAATTAAAAAAGAAAAAACCTAAAAAGAAAAAATGTAAAAAAATAAAAAAGATAAAAAACTAAAAAGAAAAAAACTAGAAAAAGCTAAAAAACTAAAAAAAAGAAAAAACTAAAAAAAACTGGGAATTGCACAAATATTTCAATTTATTTTGACAATAGATTAAAGTAATTCGAAAACCTTAAAACAGATACCCAAAATTTGAGGTTTAATATAAATTGTTGGAGCTTTAGCATGCTTGGCACGTAAAGATTTTTCCAAGTGTCAATGTTAGAATGAACATTGACAAATTGAAGAAAACAAATCAATAAAAAGAAGAAACTAAAAAAAAGAAAAAACTAAAAAAGAAAAAAACAAACTAAAGAAGAAACTGTATCTATATATATAAAAATAAGTTGTATATATGCATGTTTGTTTGTTTGTGGGTTTGTATTTGACGTCATTATAAGTATATAAGGCTTTGTATATGACGTCATTATAAGATGACACTACAGACCGGGACACTGGGACACAAATGACGACCGGGACACAGGGAATATAAATGACGACCGGGACACTCAAAGAGAAATTACAGACTGGGACACCGGGACACAAATGATGACCGGGACACCGGGACAGAGGGAATATAAATGACGACCGGGACACTCAAAGAGAGATTACAGACTGGGATCCCGGGACACAAATGACGACCGGGACACAGGGAATATAAATGACGACCAGGACACAGGGACACAACTACAACGGGGACGCCGGGGGCACAGGGGGGATATATAAATGATGACGGGGACACAGGGAATGTTCGATTAGCTATCACCATCAACAAAGCTCAAGGGCAATCGTTAGAAAAATGCGGTATAGATCTGAATACGGATTGTTTTCCCATGGACAATTATTATGTTGCATGTTCAAGAGTTGGTAAACCTGACAATCTATTTATATGGACAGATAATGGGACAGCAAAGAATGTTGTATATTTGCATGTTTTACGTAGCTAAAAATATATATATATATATATATATACATATATATATATATATATATATATATATATATATATATATATATATATATATCTATATATATATAAAAATAAGTTGTCTGTCTGTCTGTCTGTGGATCAGGTGACGTCATGTTTCTGTGTCGGCTGACGTCATGAAATTAGTTGTCGTCATTTTTGCTTTGACGGTGACGTCATTAACGATATTTAAGACATTTGTTCACGGAAAAATGTTTAATTGTAAAATGACTGAAGAGCCTACAATGGGGACGCCGGGGGCACAGGCGGGATATATAAATGACGACCGGGACACAGGGATTGTTCGAATAGAAATTACAGACCGGGACACCGGGACACAAATGACGACCGGGACACCGGGACACAGGGAATATAAATGACGACCGGGACACTCAAAGAGAAATTACAAACTGGTACACCGGGACACAAATGACGACCGGGACACAGGGAATATAAATGACGACCGGGACACAGGGACACATCATTAGAATAATGAGGTATAGATCTGAATACGGATTGTTTTTCCCATGGACAATTATATGTTGCATGTTCAAGAGTCAGTAAACCTGACAATCTATTTATATGCACAGACAATGGGACAGCGAAGAATGTTGTATATTCGCATGTTTTACGTAGTTAAAAACATATATTTATATCTATCTCTATTCACAGGTGGGAAACAGGGACACAACTACAATGGCGCGTAACTAATATGGCGCGTAACGACTTACGCGCGCGGGGGGCTTGGGGGGGGCGCGAAGCGCCCCACCAACTAGGTGTTGGGGTGGCGCGAAGCGCCACCCCAACAGCTAGTATCTATCTATCTATATATATAAAAAAAAGTTGTCTGTCTGTCTGTGTGTCAGGTGACGTCATGTTTCTTTGTCGACTGACGTCATGTTAAAAAACTAAAAAAAGGAAACAAAAAGAAAAATAAAGGAGAAAAACAAAACTAAAAAAATAAAAATAAAAAAAAACTAAAAAGAAAAAAGAAAAAAAAACTAAAAAAAAACTAAAAAAATGTAAAAACAAAAAAAAAAAAAACTAAAAAGAAAAAAAGGGGAAAAATACAAAAATTTATTTCATCATTTACTATTTCAAAAACGAATGTATATCACGACTGGGGCACCGGAATACAAATGACGACCGGGACACAGGGAATATAAATGACGACCGGGACACAGGGACACAACTACAACGGGGACGCCGAGGGGCACAGGGGGATTTATAGATGACGATGGGGACACAGAGAATGTTCGATTAGCAATCACCATCAACAGAGCTCAAGGGCAATCATTAGAATCATGAGGTATAACTAAAAAAAACTAAAAAAAAGGCAGAAAACTAAAACCTAAAAAAAAGACCAATTCAAAAACGAATGTATATACAGACTGGGACACCGGGACACGAATGACGACCGGGACACAAGGAATATCAATGACGCCCGGGACCCTCAAAGAGAATTCACAGACTGGGACACCGGGACATAAATGACGACCGGAACACATGGAATATAAATGACGACCGGGACACCGGGGGGCACACGGGGATATATAAATGACGACGGCGACACAGGGAATCGTCGATTAGCAATCACCATCAACAAAGCTCAAGGGCAATCATTAGAATCATGAGGTATAGATCTGAATACGGATTGTTTTCCCATGGACCATTATATGTTGCATGTTCAAGAGTCGGTAAACCTGACAATCTATTTATATGCACAGACAATGGGACAGCAAAGAATGTTGTATATTCGCATGTTTTACGTAGTTAAAAACATATATATATATATATATATATATATATATATATATATATATATATATATATATACATATATATATATATATATATATATATATATATATATATATATATATATATATATATATATATATATATATATATATCTATCTATATTCATAGGTGGGACATAGGGACACAACTACAATGGCGCGTAACTAATATGGCGCGTAACGACTTACGCGCGCGGGGGGGCTTGGGGGGGGGGCGCGAAGCGCCCCCACCAACTAGGTGTTGGGGTGGCGCGAAGCGCCACCCCAACAGCTAGTATATATATATATATATATATATATATTCACAGGTGGGACACAACTACAATGGCACGTAACTAATATGGCGCGTAACGACTTACGCGCGCGGGGGGGCCTGGGGGGGGGGCGCGAAGCGCTCCCACCAACTAGGTGTTGGGGTGGTGCGAAGCGCCACCCCAACAGCTAGTAATAAATAGTTTGCTTTAATTTGATCAATTTACATATTTGAAAAAGCAATTTTTTACAAGCATTTAAAAAAATAAAAAGTATTTGCAAATCTTGCTCGCAAACGAAGACGATAGAAGCTAGAAAGGCGAAGAATTTCTAAACGCATTGACGTATTTTTCTACACTCATGTTCTAAATTGACCTCTCATCGTTTTTTCCACAGAAGAGATACTGTTTCCATTATAAATTGATGGAATATCTCATTCGCTTTCTTTTCAAAGATTAGAAAGCTTGGAGGAAAGATCCCTTTCCTAGATAAATCTAGCGTGAATAAGTAAATGTCTGAAGATTTGTGCCTACTTTTCTCAGCAGGAAGATAGCTCTTATCATAAGACTTTTGAATTTGGATGATCCCTTACCTCTTATGAGCAATCTTCTTATCAGGGACTAGGAGTCCCAGTGCTACTTAATTAGAGTTGGGACATTTGTATTTTCGACAAGATTGTAATATTGACTTTTACTACCTTGGTGCATGTACAAAAAGTCTAATTATTAGCAGATAAAATGCCTTGCAGTGAGTTCTTGGACAGTTCATACACAACTCTTCAAATAGGAAGTTTTTTGGACTTAAAGTAAAAATGAATGTCAAATTGATATACATTAAATTAATAAAATAAAGTAAATCAGGTCCTTCATCGGTCATTCCATCCAGGACGTACGCAAACACTTTTATTTATATTATCAGTAAAATTTATTTTTATTACTCCCCTGCCCCTAAAAAACACGACGTGTGTGCCTGATTTTATCGGTCTAATTGGGTAATAGAGTGTAGTGTTTTATAGTGCAGTTCGAATTCCCCAGGATAAATGCTCTAATGCTATGTACGCATGGTGTAGATGTGTAGGTTTTGATTCGCCTTTACTAGCGTTGACAATAAATATAAGTAAATTAGATTTTGGCGGAACTTCATTCCCTCCACCTTTCAAACAGTTCGTGGTAAAAAACTATAGTAAGGAGTGACCCGGCTCAATAGGAACCGAAACTCTAAAAAACAAAATTCTGATACTAATAGATACATCAAAAGAATTGGATTTTTATGCTGATTTCAAATATGTAAGTTTCATCAAATCTTGTCTCATTTTGGAAAATTGGGACAAACACCCCCTACAAGTCATAGAATCTTAACGAAAATCACACCATCGCATTTTGTGTTTCAAAGAACCCTACTGTAGAAGTGTCAAGTTCATATCTACAAAATCTGTAGAATTGTGTATTTTTTTTGCCAGAAGACCGATCGCTTCCAATGAACAGAAATTACTCTGTATATGAAAAGGGCTGTTCCTTCCTCAACGCCCCGCTGTTTACGCTAAAGCTGGCTCTTTCTCAAAACTCTGCTTTTTAATATAATAAAAAAAACTTTAGCGTAAAGAGCGGGGTGTTGAGGAAGGAACAACCCTTTTTAAATACGGAGTAATTTCTGCTCTTTTTAAGTTTTAATGTCACTCCTTACTTTCAGTTGATTTTTTTTATTTAATTCAATTAAAGTTCAATTAAATCATATAGCTTCGCAATATAGCTGCATCAATAGCTGCACAAGGGCTATTAAGGTGCATGCAAGATCATTTATTATACAAGCAGTATTTTATACTACAATTTATGATGAAAACTCTACATCAAGGTCCTGTCCTAACTAGGACGCACCATTTGTAATTGCTCCGGATATTCCTAGACCATTGATTCCTGTATCTGTCATGGCTCTTTTGAATCAAATCC
>NC_088867.1:5810669-5862089 GCF_032884065.1 Artemia franciscana | reverse complement strand
TTTTTAACAGATTAATCTGAAAAACCAGATTTAAGTATCTTTTTTGGCGAAGAATAGAAAAGATATTCTTTTTTGGCAAAGCAGAGGTTTTCTTATCAGATACATTACAATGTCTATCTGAGTATTATTTTAAGAAAACTATGATTCCGCCTAAAAAAGCCGTCCTTTTATGTGGAGTGCGTTCTTGGTACAGCCAAGTACATTCCATGTACTTCGAATTCCAGTACAACCGGCTGTTAAGGAAGGTTAACACATGCCAATTTAAAGATACAAACTGCTAATAATTCAGATTTGAACATAAACTATTTTAGTGATGGGTACACCCTTCTCCTCACCTGGCAGTGGATGTTTAAGCCTGGAACATACATCGCCTTAAAAGGTAGCTTGTAGGCAGAAATCAAAGTTGTCTTCATACTTCAGCGACCAGATAAGGTTATACGATATATGGCAAGGAAACTTTGCTTTCCCTAGAAGAACTGGCTCCTTAAAGAAGGGGGCCCCGGGCCCTAGGCATTGCTTTTATCTAGAGCTAGCTGTAAAAATTTAGTTCTGAGTGCTAGTACTGTGTCTGTTTATATACATCTGTGCATTCAACTTTTTCCTGTCAACGGCAGTTGATACTTTTGCCGACACAGAAAGGGAAATTGAACACCAACTTTTCGGTAATTTTGGGTAAATTTTTAGTAATTTTTTTCATTTTTAGGGTCATTTCGTAATCCCTAATTTTGGGGGCTTTACTGGTGAACATAAAAAGCTAAGAGTCAATTAATTATCTGGATAGCCAAAAAAGAAGGGTTGATCGAGTTCAAGCTCCCGAGTTCGTCCCAACAGTTAACTTTGATTACAGTGATAACAGATAACAGTGAACAGTTAATGATAACAGTTAACAGTGAACTTTCTTAAAAAGTTCTAACAATAGTAATAAAATCGGTCATATATTAAGCAAATACGTCCGAAATTCTCAAGTTACACGTGTTATTTGAGGTATACTTTTAAGTATAGGATACCATTTGAGGCATAAAGGTATAATCGTCGAAATATCCTTCAACTTGATTCATTTTCCTGAGGAGAAGGGTGGAGGGGGATTAAACAAGAGAAGAATTTCTTATTTGTTCAACAGTAATATTTTTATATTTGTTTATTCATTGAAAATCCGTTGACGGAAACATGATAAGGACGAAGAATAAATGGAAGGACAAAAATAAATATTTGAAACAACCGAAAAAGGCCAAAAAAGACCAAAAATTTCAAGAGGTGAGCAGACAATACAATATTGCAACACTTCTAGGCCTAAATTGGATGATTTTAAGTATTTACTCCTAGAAGCAATGCGATCGCATTTGTTTTACTACAATCCAGTGGACATATCTATATCTGAAATTTCAGAGCATTTTTTTTTCAGTTTTAAGATTAAGTAACATATTTGAATGTGATCATCAACCAAAATTTTGGCATTTCCATTCGAGTTTTTTGCCAAATTAGATGTTTTTGTGAATGAAGAAAGCTTAATTTTGTTTATCAAAAGATAACAAATTTGCGATACAGACACAGGGGAAGTTAAAATTTTTTACACTTTTCTGTAATATCTTATATTTTCGTGTAAAATTCAAATATTAACTTAAAAGGTTAACGTAGCCCTATCCAGATAAATCGACGGCACTTTAGTCGTACATAATCTTGCTTTTATCGGCAGGTATGTCTTAACTATTGGTCCTAAAGTATCTGGCGAACGGTTTAGCATTTTATAATCCCTAAGTTGAATAGGCTTCAATTTTAGCCTTTGAGAAGGTCAATAAACATAAGACTCTTGACCCTGTATTTGTTTGCTTTATTTGCGACATGAACTTTTAAAGTTGATTCGAGTCTTGAAAATCAGTTGTTTAAAATTTACGTTTATTGCTTACGACTTCCGCCTCCAACCCTAAATTTAAGCTCTGGAAGTCAAACTTTGCTTCATAGCCTGAATTTCACGTCGCCCTGGGAAAAATGTCTTCATTTGGTTGAATATTCCGTTTGATTTATTAAATAAAGATAAAAAACTTTCTTTAATTGAAAATAAGGAGTAACATTAAAACTTAAAACGAACAGAAACTATTCTGCATATGAGGGAGGATGTCCTTTCCTTGACCCTCGCTCTTTGCGCTGTAGTCTTAAAGCTCTTTTAAAACACTTCTCATTCAAATTCGACGGCCCTTTTACTTAATCAGTCTTTCTTAAAAACCTTTAACAAAAGTCACACTTTAATGTACAGAGTGAGGGTTGAGAAAGGGGCAGCCCCCCTCATATACGCAATAAAATATGTTTATTTTAAGTTTTATTGTTGCTTTCAGTTGAAAAAACTTGTTTTTATTTAATTTCTGACGGTTTTACAAATAATGCTAGAAAATCTTCTTCCCTCTCTGCGTGTAAAATGTCCCCTGAAAATTTCCTCTCGGAAGCTATCCTCTCCTTGAAAAATATTCCCTGTGAAAATTCCACCCGCAGAAAATTTCCCCAAAAAATTCCCTCGCAAAATTTTGATCAGATGTCTTTAGAAGGAAAAGGGGCGCGTGAGAGGGGGATAGCTGCCCTCCAATCTTTTTGATCACTTAAAAATGGCACTAGAACTTTTGATTTCCGTTCGAATGCACGAACTCCTGATCTTCAAGGACCATTTGTTCCATGCGACCACCTCTAGGGAAAAAACCACAACAAATAAACACGCAATTGTGATTTTTTTTCTGGTAAAAATACAAATTCCAATATTTTGATTTTAAACTTCTCCAGCTATTCTCAGTACAACAGAGCAAAAAGACAGAATTAAGTTTTAAAAAAAAAGAAGATACAAAACACGTGTAACCTAGAATCGTATCAAACAATGAAAATTAATCTGTGTGAAAAGGGACAAGTCCTTAATTAAAAAAAAATAATAAATCTTAAAGATCAACTCATCTAGTATCCTCACATAGGACTACTGCTACCATGAATGCAAAATTATAGTTGGCTTAAATAACACGTAAAATTATCGATAGACACTCCTCCGTCCCACCCTGTATAAAATAATTTAAGAAAGAGCAAAAAAACTCTTCTGAAATTGAATAAACCTCAAGCCTTTATTGTTGAATTGTTTCTTGTCAGTTCCTGAGTAACGTTTGTTGGCACAACATTTACTGTTGGTTTTGGCAAATCACCTGGGAAAGTTTACTCAGATATGTGAACCTGAAAATAGTTTCAGAATCTAGGGAAAAAAACTAGTCAAAAAAAAAGAAAAGGAAATCCCTCATATATAGACGGGCATCCACGTGCATAGGACATAAAACCAGCATCCGCACTTCGTCGCTCTTACGTCTAAAGGTCGTATCAGACATTTTCACACGTCTGATGTAATATTTACAAACACAGTTTACTAAGCTGTTCTCAAAGGGACTACAAGCAGGATAATGTAGATGAGTAGGATCGAAGTGTGATTAAGCTCACTTCGACTAAGCTGATTCTTGGCTGACTAAGGCTGACTTGGCTGACTCACTTAAACTAAGCTGATTCAAAGTGAGAATCCTGCTGATTCTCACTTTGACTGCAGATTAGCGAAAGATTTTTTGCAATTATTTCAGAAATTTCAAAAGGTCATATCACCTTTAGGGTAAATAAATGACAATTTTTTTACTGTCAAGTCTGAAAGGTATTTGTCCAACACAAAATCTTAATATAGCCATACCACATCATATTTTCTAGAAGAAAATATATCTCATCTTTCTTCAATTAAAGCGTTCTGCCTTGTGCTTGTAAAAAAAAAAACAAAAAATAAAAAAAAAAAACAACGTATGTATATTTGCCCGAATAACTAAGTTAAACTCAAAATACCAAGGATAGTGAAAATTAATGATTGTTTAAATTAGTCAAGCAAGAACTTACACAACCACATATATCTTAAAAGATTAGGATAGGTGAGACTTCAATTTTTCGATCAAAAGGACATCCATATCTAGTTATGCACTTTTTTTTTTGGTGGTAGCGGATGCCAAATCCAGAAAAAAGAAACCGATGAAAATTCAGCAAAAAAAAAAGCCAAAAACGTTTGACAATAAAACCTTAAAAAAGCTTAGCTTTTCTTTGAAGCTGTGGTTGTCTTTTAGAATGGATAGATTATCAATGTTTGAATTTTTAATGAAGAAAATCGTTGTCAAATTTAACGAAATAGTATTGCTTATTTATTTTCACGGCTCAACGTTGCAACACTGCCAAAAAATGTATTAATGCCATAGAAACTTCAAAATTTGAAACAACCAAGTGAAAAATCTTAGAAAATTACCTTTTCCTGCAATGAACAGACAAATGATGGGTCCGGGGGTAATTTATTTTTCATTTTGGTGCCAATGGAACTCTAAAACATCTTTGAAGATATCATTTTTCAGCATATTTTCTTGTCGCATTAATAGTATCAATTTGCCTATTCTGTTCTGGAAATTAAACATTTGTATTTTAAAACTATGCAGTATAACTGATACTTTTGTTTTATATCACCCCAATTTAGTTATAACACACTAGTCCTATGCAATCGGAAAACAATTTTAAGTAGTTTTTTTTATCACCAAAACATCTTCTATTGTACTTTTCAAAAAAAAAAAAAAAAAATGGAAGACCTAAACCATCTTCCGAAATATCATTTTGTTGCTGCTGTTTTTTTTTGTATTACAAATTAGGATTTAATTACTTATGCTATTCCGGAAATCTCTCTACCATCAACACTATATCACGTTACTCTTCAGTTCACCTTCATTTGATACAATAGAAGTGGGTTTTACCACCAAAATTTTTTCTGATGCTCAATTTAACATAATCATCCTTGAGGTGCAGATACAAAAATAGAAATGGGGAAATCCTAGCAAAATTTTTCTCGTGGTAAACTGAGAATATTTTTGACGATAATTGAACAGCTATTTAATATTTAAGTTCAAACTTGGCCTAAGATGTCTTTGCACAACGCCAACAAAGGCTTTTCCATCTCCATATGCATCAATTGCATTTCCCTTAATGATGAGAACTTACTTTTACATGTTAGGGAGGGGATGACGGAGATTCCAGAAATGAATCTTAAGCCTCCCTCCCCCTGCTCAATGAAAATTTGATATTTTAGGATTAAAATGCTTTTTTGCCCATTCAGACATGTTGACGAAAATTTTAGGTTGGATGGAGACGCGTTAGTTGAAGAGGCGGATAGGGATGGAGGAATCCCAAAAATAACCGAAATACATTTTTTAAAACTCAGAAATTACAGTGAAAAACGTAAAATATCAGGATTTTGCGGGACGCAATGGAGGCTCTATAAACACATCCCCCGTGCACCCGTAATCTTTGAAATTTAGGCTCAGCGTATCAATTATCCAGAACATTATCACCGTATTTAAAAATTGGCTTTTTTTAAAAGAAGTTTTAGAAATAGCTAAATAGCAATTTGAAAAAGATTGATTTATATTAAAGCAAGCTACAAATTTCTTTGCATATGGTTATATTAATAAACTTTAGTATAAGTAACAAATTTCAACGGTCACTAACTTTAAAATTTCCAGGATATTCAAATACACCTCAAATATCTGAAAAGTTAAACTTAAACATGTTTTATTTTCAGAAAGTGTATAATGGCTACTCAACTGCTTTTATCCTTAATTTCCCTCACCTCTCATCACCCCTGAATTAATTTCTGCATACGCCTTCAATTTGTTACAATATTTTATAATTTTGCAGTACGTAGGGTAGGTCATGTGGTTCAAGAGACGACACTCAAGTTCAAGCTAGATTTACTTTTATTTGAATTTTTGACTTCGAATTCGACTCGACTTGAATTCGAGTCGAACTACCACTCAAGACCCTCTAGGGGAGAACTGTTCAATTCTAGTTTCCCTGGACTTGAATCTGGGTCGATTCATGGCTTGGAAATATGCCTTATGCTAGTGTTAGTTTTTGTATGGATTTTTCTTTTCGAAAAAACTAGGCAACATTTTCCTTTGAGTCTTGTTTTGGGAGTTACACCAAGAATTATGCCTTTTTTTTTTTTTTTTTTTTTTTTTTTTTTTTTTTTTTTTTTTTTTTTTTGTTCAGTTGTTGACAATGTTTTCACACTATACTATTTTATTCATACCTGAGGTACGGAGGCATGTGTGTTAGACTGTGGCTAGAGCCACAGATTTACTCAGAGGCACACGGGGTAAGACCTATGAAATGCCTGTTTAGAACTAACACGACAAAAGAATCGTAAAGAAGAGAGAACGAGGATATTAATAGCAAGTGAAAAAAATGAAGAGGACTATGCAAAAATATTTCGGTCAATGCCTCCGCTTGACCGTCTTAGCGCAAATAATAAAAAAATACAGATAAAAGTCCTAAAATATAAATGAAAACCAAACTTTGAAACAAACACTGAAACTACAATAGGAAAAAACCTATTTCAATGGTGAAATAGTAACTGGTACTTTCTTATTATTCAGGACACACTCAGTAAGTGAAGTTAGGTTCTTTCTTGAAGCAAACTACTATGCAGGCACATTTTATGAGAAAATCTGGTTTCATAGCCACAGAGACAAAACTCAATTTAGTTTGTTACGCATAGTGATAGAAGATGGTGTCTGAACATGGATTTTGAAATGAAGATTTGGAATTTGCCAAAGACTGAAAAAGAGGCAATTATATTTTTCCAGGATAAGGAGTTGTTGCCCACAACAAAACAGTGCGGCAATGGACGCAACATGACATTAATTTATTGCTGGGTTTACGAATTGATAAATGTGGCCTGGTATGAACGAGAGCTTGGCATTTCTAAGAAGACAGCTATCCATTGGAATAACTGCCTCTGTAAAGTGTGTATGTTTTCTATGCAACAGAAAAACTGTGGGAAAATCGGAGGAATCGGTTATACAGTGGGAATAGATGAATCCTTGTTTACAAAAAGGAAAAATAATGCAGAAAAATCTTACGGCAGCAACGGATGTTTGGTGGAGGGTGTTCTGAATAATACACAAGTACCGAGTAACTGAATACAAAATTCAATCCATTCAAGATTTTGTTCATATCTGAATTTGTCATTATTTGCACTGAAGACGGTGAAGTGGAGTTCTTGATCGAAATATTTGCATAGTTCTCGTCGTTTTTTGCACTGGTTGTTATTATCCTTGTTTCTCTTTTGTTAACAATCCTTTCGTTTTGTCAGAACGAGCTAGTGGAGTCTCTGAAATTTTTACTGTTTAGAACTCCAACAGGAAGTCTGCAACCTGTTGAGGTTTGTTGCTTCATCGTACTGCCTTTTTTTCAGATTGTTGGTCCCTCAATCGTGTCAGCAGCCCTATCAATCACCTATTTTTGTATTCCCTAGAACTCTATAAAACGACGTGTTTTTGGCACCTGGTCTGAAAAAAAGTCTCTTCAGACGTCATAGCGTGCCACATTAAATGGCAAAATTAACCAAGTCAAGAATCAATCCGTTCATTTCTTCTGTCTTCACATTTTTCACACGCACAAGTCATTTTGAAGCTTGATTAAGTTTGATATGTCTAATCAAGGTTAGGCGGGTTTTAAGGGTTGTATTCATCCGTCCAATAAACTGAGATCATTTCTTTTAATTATCCCTTAACTATTTTTCATATCTGAGATTATATTATGCATAAATGTTATTCTTAATTGAAAAATATCAAACCTTTCTCTACCCCCATTACTGATGGAGATGCTCCCCACGATCTACATTAGTATTACTCATGCCTTTACTTAATTTTTTATTTCTAGGCCCTAGAACATTGAAATGAATAATGTGCCCATAACTGTCCGTATGATATAAATTTGGCAATCGAGACTCGATTAATTTAATGTTTATTCAAATCACTACTAACATTTGGTTGACCATTATATTTTTCTTTTTTTTCTTCCAGAGAAAGGTTGCTGTTGAAGAACCCAATTTAGTACTCCTGTCTCATCCAATTTATAGGTAATCATTCAGTTATTATCTTTAATAACTTACTTTATTAGTAATTTATTTAGTTTATTATGTTAATCAAACAGTTCGTAGTAACGAACTGTAGTAAGGAGCGACCCGGCTCAATAGTAAACGAAACTCTAAAAAACGGAATTTTGATGCTAAAATATACATCAAAAGAATTGGATTTTCATGCTGATTTTAAATATATAAGTTTCATGAACTTTAGTCTTTGTCATCAAAAGTTACGAGCCTGAGAAAATTTGCTTTATTTTGGAAAATAGGGAGAAACACTCCGTAAAAGTCATATAATCTTAAAGAAAATCACACCATCGCATTTGGCGTATCAAAGAACCCTATAGAAAAAATTTCAAGCTCCTATCTACAAAAATGTGGAATTTCGTATTTTTTGCCAGAAGACAAATCACGGGTGCGGGTTTATTTGTTTGTTTGTTTTTTTCCCCAGGGGTCATCGTATCGACCAAGTGGTCCTATAATGTCGCAAGAGGGCTCATTCTAACGGAAATGAAAAGTTCTAGTGCCCTTTTTAAATAACCAAAAAATTGGAGGGCACCTAGGCCCCTTCCCACGCTCATTTTTTCTCCAAAGTCAACGGATCAAAATTTTGAGATTGCCATTTTGTTCCGCATAGTCGAAAACCATAATACCTATGTCTTTGGGAATGACTTACTCCCCCACAGTCCCTGGGGGAGGGGCTGCAAGCTACAAACTTTGACCAGTGTTTACATATAATAATCGTTATTGGGAAGTGTAAAGACGTTTTCTGGGAGATTTTTTTGGTTTTTGGTTTTGAGGGTGGGGCTGAGGGGAGGGGCTATGTGGGTAAATCTTTCCTTGGAGAAATATGTCATGGGGGAAGAGAAATTCGATGAAAAGGGCACAGGATTTCCTAAAACTACTATAAAAAAAAACAATGAAAAAATAAACATGAAAAAGTTTTTTCAATTAAGGATAAAGTAAGGAGTAGCATTGAAGCTTAAAGCGAACAGAGATTATTACGCATATGAGGGGCTCTAAATATACTTTAGCATAAATAGCGTGGTATTTAGGAGGAGATAAATACTTCGCTTTTTATGCTAAAGTATTTTTAGTAATTTCAACTATTTACTCTGCGGCCTTTCTGATTCAGGGGTCATTCTTAAAGAATTGAGACAAAACTTACGATTTAGTGTAAAGAGAGAGGCATTAACGAGGGTACAAACCCCCTTATATACATAATAAAAATATAAGAATATAAAAGTTTTTTACGTAAGTTAATTCTTAAGTTACATATATTTTTTACTAATAGAAACGTTAGTTAAAAATTAAAAGTTATAGTTGCCTTTTTATGTAACCGAAAAATTGGAGGGCAACTAGGCCTCCTTCCCCACCCCTTATTTCTCAAAATCGTCTGATAAAAACTAAGAGAAAGCCATTTAGCCCAAAAAGGAATTAATTTGTAAATTTCTTATTAATAATCTGTTAATCTGATTCAATACAAAAAATTCAATAAGATTGGACAAGTCCTATGGTGGAGAGCCAAAATCAAACATGCATTAATTCAAAAACGTCCAGAAATAAAATGAAAAAAAAACTAGTTTTTTTAACTGTAAGTAAGGAGCGACATTAAAACTTAAAACAAACAGAAATTGCTCCGTATATGAAATGGGTTGTCCCCTCTTCAACACCTCGCTCTTTACGATAAAGCTTTTTATTGTTTTAAAAAGTAGAATTGTGGCAAAGAGTTAAACTTTAGCGTAAAGAGCGAGACGTTGAAGAGGAGACAACCCATTTCATATACGGAGTAATTTCTGTTCGTTTTAAGTTTTAATGTCGCTCCTTACTTACAGTTAAAAAAACTAGTTTTTTTCATTTAATTAAGTACTAAGGACAGTGAGATGATTTAATCTGTTTTAATCTGTTTTTTTTTTTTTTTTTTTTAATCTGTTTGAATTGGTTAAGAGAAAACTAACACGACCGTATATGTCTTCAAAAATTAGGACAAATCTGATATTTTTCTATTAAACTGACCTTCGTATGCAGTGGAAGTGGTTTATGGGGGGGGGGGGGGAGTGGTTGCATTTGCTCCGGGCGCAGAAATTTTAGGGGTGCAAAATCTCATATTTGAATACAAATTTGGGATTTTGCTTGATACGGAAGATTTATTTCAAGATGACACGAATGTTAATGATATTGAAGCAAATTGCCTCAAACTTTGTAAAAAATATTCAGTTGTTCCAGGAACTCCAGGATAATAAAAAAAAAATAGTTCAACACCGACACATTTCCTTAAAGAAACATATAGATATGTTAGAATTAATATGTTAAATTATGTTAAATGAAATGTTAATTATGTTTAATGTTAATATGTTTAATGTTTAATATGTTTTATGTTTAATATGTTAATTATGTTTAATTATGTTAAATGAAATGATATGTTAAAATTAATTGTGCAACACGGAGATAAAGGAGTCTACCTCCAGTATAAGAGTTGCCAAATTTATCAATAATCAAATAAAATAATAAATCGAAATTATTAGCGAAAGCAGTGTCGGCCAGTAGTGAGTGGTGGTTTAGTAAACTTAAATTTGTATTAAAATACTTCAAATCAACTACGGACAAGGAGCGACTATATGATTTAGTATTAATAAGGATAGACCGCGAAGAATTAGAAGCCATGAATTTGGACGAGATAATAAATAATTTTGCAGGGGCTAAAGTAAGAAATGTCAGATTGAAATAAATGGAAAGTTTTGTTAAAATTCAGCCTGGAAATTTTGTGAGAAAGGAGGGAGGGGGCGCTAATCAAAAATTTTTGGGCTTGAGAGGCAAGAGCCGCCACTGATATGCCATTATGCAGTTTTAGTAGTAGCGGATGGCACACCAAAAAAAAAAAAAAAACTGGCGGAAAAATCGGCCAAAAATAAGCTAAAAATATATGACACAAAGAGCTTAGGAGTAGTTTCTCTTTGAAGGTAAGATTGTCTTTTGAGTCAGCATATTGTTAATGTTTGAATTTTTACGCGTAAAGAGCGTTGCCAAATTTAACTAGTTAGTTTTCCCTTATTTATTTTCATGTTTCAGCATGGCAACGCTGATAAGAATGTGATACTGCCCCAAAAACTTCATAAGATTGAAACTACCGAACGAAATCTTAACAAATTGTTATTGTTTGAATTTTACGGACAAAGAAATGTGATCGAATTTAGCTAATTAGTTTTGCTGATTCGTTCTGAGGTTCAGCGTGGCAACAGTGACAAAATATGACAATTCCTGTTTTTGTTGACATCAAAAACAGCGTGGCAGCAGTGACAAAATATGACAATTCCTGACAAATTTGATAATTTTGAGACATCAAAAAGAAAAAAAAATTCGAAAACCGTGGTTTTCAGGTGTGAATAGACCTAAAATGAATCCAGAAGACAAAAGTGTTTTTATTTTAGTCTCCTTGGTACTTCAAAATAAGATTATTTCTGATATCATTAAACTAATATCACTAATATTATTTCTATCAGTATAGTAATAATTATTAAGTATCGTTATATTCAGGGGCGTAGCTACAGTACTTTCATTGGGGGGAGAGCAAGAGGGGATGCTATTGAAGTAGGTGCTATTCAAGCGGTAGTGAAGAAAAGTTGAGAAGAGATGAATTTGACAAACACACTGCTTGGTGAATTTAAAAACATTATGCAATACATTATAAACAATAATCACACATTAAACAGTCATAAATATAAGTGCTGGCTCTTTGCTTTTACTGAAATTGTCAGCAATGAGTAGCTGTAGACGACAGTAGTATAGCGTAAACAAACTTTCGGGTGGGAGAAGGTGAATGTCGCATACACTCCGCTTTTTTCAGCCAGGTTCCCCACTAATGCTGCAGTACATTTCCCCCTTCACTTCCCTAACCCCCAGCACAGGATACTCAATTTCATAATAGAACCAAACTCTATTCTAAAAGCCCCGGGTATGGCGCTATTCAATTGCTCGTAATTTTGAATGGATTTTGACCCTGTAAGATTTAATTTGTTGTACTAAACTTTCAATATATGTGATTTATTGAAATATTTTTATTAAATTATTTTTTTTCTTTGTTCGCCAGTTTAGATTAATAAACATCATTGATATCATCGGACCACATAAAGCTGAAACTAAAATCGTAGCCAGCGCAAAAGTGCTGTCTAAGGAAAGATACAGGATAAGTTAAAGTATTACCACTATCTGTGTAACATTATATTGTGACATATTCCCAACTTTTAAATATCGACCATATTTCAAATTTCAAAAAATAAAGTGAGAATTATTTACTTATCTTTTGGAGATAGTTTGAAAAAGAATATCTAAAAAATCGGTACAATTCTTGGCATCATTAGGGGAGAAACCTTAAATTAAATAAAAATTGCTAGGGATGCCCATTAGAAGGGATAATTGGCTTCTGGAGTTTGAAAACTTCTTTCCCCTTTTTATATTTGTTTAAAAAATTGAATTCTATAAAAATACACAAAAGTTTTTCTTGTGTAAATCAGGGTATGGGCGGTATATATTTCTGGAAGGGGTTACAGTATTGATATAATATCGATTTTTATGTCTATAATTCCCTCCAAGAGCAAAGCTTGGTCTCCTAGTGCTACTCAATAAAACTGGTAACTAATAGAAAAAGAGAATGGGTTGATACCGACCAAAGAGAATGGGTCTCACAATTTCTAAATTGTGAGAAAAATATACATAATAAATTTAAATTCACTTTATTTTATTCTCAGCAGACATATAGCATGCAGATATAGAGTTAAATGTTCACAGGTAGGCATGGCGTTGTGTGAAATGCAATTAATTTCAGTCATTCTTAGCACATTTATATCAATTTTTTTGGACCTGGTTAAAAGAAATATTTGGAAAAGTGAAAATAGCAAGAAGTCAGTATTGTATTGTACATAGATGCAGTTCGACATTTATGGGTTAGCATGTGAATCCGGAGCATAAGACATAGGACGTTATCAGCCCTTATTAGGCATTTTAATGACAAATAAGAGAATCGGAGTTTCAATTAAGTACTGGAAATAAAAATTTAGAAAAATTGAATGATTCTTGGAGTGGATTTCCCTCTACCAAATTCCATGACCAAACTACAACAGATTTGACCTATCTAGTTTTAGTACGAATATCATTAGAAAAAGCATAAAGTCTTATCTTTTTCTTTTTGAAGGATTTTTTTTCATTCAGGAAATTATATTTACTCTATATCTACCTTCTTATTCTTCAGTGATTCCATTTTTTTCCTATTTGCAAATATAGAGGGTGTGTTCATTTACACCTTTGAAAGTTTTAAAACAAGAGGATCTTGAATTGATAGATTTTAGGAAGTAAAAACACCTTAAATATCAGGGGAAAAAAATAACCTGAGCAAATGTGGTGAAACAGGCTCACATTTTTACTCAATGATAAGTTTTCAGAGGCAGTGTATTTGGAAATATATTAATGTGGAAAGTATTATGAAGTGTAATGGATCCCTATGTTGCTTGTGTTAAAAATGAACATTGATTAATTTTAAAAAAATTATCTACTCAAAGTAAAGAGCAAATTTGACACTTCAAACGACCTTTTAAACAGTTTTAAAGCTACTTAATAAATTATAGTTTTTTTCCAAATTATTGGGGAGACAACTGCCCCCTTGCCTCCCCCTCTCAACGACGCCACTTATTATATTCATATCGTACATTTGAGGAATGCTTCAATTTTTACAGGGTTCAAGCTGAATGTAAATAGTTCAAGATTTTAAAGTTTGCTGAAATCTTAAATGTTTTCAAAAGAAGGAAAAAAGAACTTTTGACAGTGCTAATTATGCCCAAATTTTCTTTACTATAACTTCACATACAAGTGTAAAAAAAATTAAGACCTGTGAAAAACATGTTATTTGCAATTGAAAATGTTTATTTTCATATTAAAAATATTTTGCTGAAAATATGACTGGAGTTGATTGAAAATGATATTCACTGCTCATTTTACTTGTGTCAGTTTTTGCAAATGTTGCGAAAACAGAAAGGTGGGAGTTGTTAATTTTCAGTTGTTATTTGAGGTTGCTCCTTTTTCATTCGTGTCAGTGACTTTGTGTATCTCACACTTGGCAAAACATTCAGGAGTCTTTTGAAGTTTATTCTGCGGTTCCAGTTCATTGAGTTAACTTTAAATAATAATTTTTAAAAATAACTTTGAGGCACACGAAAATTAATGGTGATAAATAAATGACAAGTTATGCATTATCATGAAATATGTGCTAATGAAATATTGCAAATTGAGGAAATATTGCCATTTGAAGGTAATTCAGGAATGGTAACTACAATTTTGATTGATCTTAATAATACAAGTATATTGCGAAAACAAAATTTAATAAAATTGTCTTAAAAGGCCTGAAAACCGTATAAATTGCTGTTGAATCGAACAAAAAACACACCATCGGAATTGTCATTGTTGAATACCTATACCATGAAATATTACAACCCTCCCATACCTTTAACAGCAAGGAAAGTCACTTTTGCATGGGTAGTACTGATATGTCCTCTTTTTTTCTTTTTCTTTTTTTTCAACTATTGTTTCAAGTAAACTGAATCTAACATTAAACCGAAAGTAAGCCGAATGTAACTTTCACACCAGTGATAGTTATGTATTCTTATGTTCTTGAAATGTGTTATATCAAGAGCCATAACTCCTCTTCGACTTGATTGTTTTTCCTGAAGAGAGGACTAGAGGGGTCAAACGAAAGAGGAATGTCTTATTTGTTCTACGGTAATATTTTTATATTTATTTAATTAATTGATAATCTGTTGACAAAAATATGAAAAAGATGGGATATAAATGCAAAAGACAAAACAAAGGGAAAAAATGATTACACTAGCTGAATTGCCAAAAAATCGAACAGTGATTGTACGGTTTGTTTGGCCTACTACGAGACGAGAAAACCAAAAAAAGTAAAATAATAGCCCGAAGCCGGTAAGCCAATTATGTATTCTTGTGTTCTTGAAATGGGTTATATCAAGAGCTAAAACCCCTCTTCAACTTGATTCTTTTTCCTGAAGAGAGGACTAGAGGGGTCAAACGAAAGAGGAATGTCTTATTTGTTCTACGGTAATATTTTTATATTTATTTATTTAATTGATAATCTTGCGATAAAAATATGAAAAAGGATGGGATGTAAATGCTAAAGACAAAACAAGGAAAAAAATTAATGATTACACTAGCTGAACTGCCAAAAAATCGAACAGTGATTGTACGGTTTGTTCGGCCTAATACGAGACAAAAAGACCAAAAAAAAAAAAAATAATCAAGTAATAGCCCGAAGCCGTTGGTGATCTGCTATTGTCTTTTTTTGAATCCTATGGTAGATGTAACTTTGTGGTAGCATAGTGGATTGATGCTCTTCTTTTCAATGCGAGGCCCGGGTTCAATCCCAGCTGTCTGTAAGATTGGGAGACAGTCTTGCTACCTCTCCCTGTAAAATAACCCAGCAATTGAAATTTTGATTCAAAACCCTCTACCACATAAATTGCTCTTTAGAATCTTTATCATATATCATAGTGGAAAGTATACGTGGGAATGTGGCAGCTACTTACCCCTAAAACATGGCTTGACTTCATAAAAAGATTGTTTTACTTAAAGGCTACCAATATCATGAAGTATATGCCATTGTAAGATCTAAACATTGTCATGTTGGACAAACATAACGTCAGACAAACATGACGTCAGTCGACTCGACAAACATGACGTCAGTCGACAGTCGACAAATATGACGTCAGTACACAAACAACTTATTTTTATATATATAGATAGTCAAATTTAATATCGTCATTTATTCTTAGTCGTTCCAAGGCAGATGATGTCAGCAAATCCCTTGCCGGCTGAATATTTAGCATGCTTTGATGGTAGGTAGCATTCCCAGAAAATAGAGACATTTTCAATAACTGCTAAATACCTTGTACGTTTCCCCTTTGGAGGGGGGGGATGTGTAGACTCTAGCGACCTCTTTCCTCTGTCTGAGCTATAGACTTCCTTTAAAATATCTATAACTAGTGGATTAAGTAAAGTGTAGAAATAGGAGAATCTCCAAGCTTGCTTCAAATTTCCAAATCTAATGCAATATTCTAAGCTGTTTCAAGAAACAATTCTGAGAAGAAAGTCTAAATATTTGCCTGCTTAAAAGCACACATAAATCCTAGGGATCGAAAATCCTTTAGATTAGATACGATTTTTGTTTGAAATAAAACTATCACAAACAAAGATGCAGAATTCATGTCTCATCAAACTATAAATTACAAGAAAAAAACATCATTCTAAACGAACGCTGCAGTAATGTTACATTGTCAAAAGAAAAAAAGAAAATAGTATTGTTAGACAACATAGTATAAAATTTATTATAATTTGCAACCTGGAAAGAAGGGTATATTTCGCCTTTGTTTAGCTTATATCTAGATGAGATCTCGATTTGAAAGTTTCCTGCCAGGACCCAAGTTCTAAATTTTATAAAATTTTACTCTGATTATTTTATTTATGGAATTTGTTTTTACTAAATTTCATAGAATGACCAATTGACTAACCCAATAACATGTCTGATGACAAGCATGAAAAAGAAAGAAAAATCGTACCATTCAATCTTTACGTTTACTATAGAGCCTAAATTCAAATTTCTCAAATTATTCCCCCCCCCCAATCCCCCATAAACGCGTCCTAAAACTTTCAACCCGATCCGTCCAGTCACAAGGCACAGCGCGATTATTTTACCAAATTACTAACGAAGTTATTTGCCTTTTAATGAAACCTGCTAACAGTATGCCATATCATTTAATGCGATATACTCACTTCCTTTTAGAATAAAAACGAAAAGTAAAAATATATACTTTTGTGAGCATCGAAAATCCAGCTGACTCTGATAGTACAAGTACGCGGAATAGCCGTTGCCCGTTACATAATATTAAGTGCTTGTTTTTAGATCACTGATAGGTTGGGTGTTACGGACATTTACTAATTATATAAAGAAATTTAGCCCTAAACTTTTGTTTTAAAATAAAATCAGGAGGTATATCTTGTCGTAAAAAGGCCTATCTGATAAATTTTTTTTTAATTAGAAATAATTTTATCATTAGTAAATGAATTAGGTATTTTTCTTCTTATCTGACAAAACATCTGGTAGTGGTCCGGTAGATGGATTTGGAGGTATGAATTGGGTATTCTGATTAATTCTAAAAGGTGCCACCTGAATTATTTCCAGGGGGATGGGACTACAAAAAGTTACTCTTGAAGGAGGAAGTGGGAATTTCTTCTTTCCATAAAAGTATATTTTCCTTGAATGCTATAAATTTTGCGATTTAAATTTTGCGAATGTTTTTTTATCTTCTAGGGAAAGCTTCCCCTCTCCTTCTCTCCTGTGAGTGCCCTGTGAGTGTCAATAGCGTGTGCCCATGGCTATAATAAAGGAGCTAGATAAGTTTTGAATATTTCGAACAAAATTTTCTTTGTAAATTTATGTCTTGAGAAAAATATTTTTTGCGCTGTGTTTGAAATTTAGAAAGTTTATTCTTTTTCTTCTTCTTTTTGCCACGTTTGGCAGTGATCTTTTTTTTTATAATCCAAGCAAATGAAAAGCTTCCTTTAGCATGTTTTAGGCTAAATTTTTTTCTCGTTAACAAGGATTCCAGATTTCGTAGAAACCAAATACTATGATGCACTGAAACTCTATAAGTGTTAAAAGGGATTAAAATTATTATATGGATTATCAACGAAGCCTTTTGATTACCCTCCGACTTTCTTTTTAGGATTTTTTACGTATCGCATGATTCACAAGATTTAAAAATCTTCAGCTACATTGCAAGAGACAGCACAGACAGCGCCTTCCGTTGCCATGTTTTTAAGTCAAATAAAAAGGTAAGTCATTGTTTTCGTTGGGACAGAGAATTCGGTTCGGTGGGTAATGAAAGTGAATGCTAAAGATGTAAGACGAAAATTCATTTCAGAGACTGCAAACTCTTAAAATTAGAAAGCCTATTTGAACTATATTTGAGAAAAACCCTAAGCCCCTACCCTGCTGATGTTACCGGTGGAGATACTTTCTGTTGCCGCCATTTTGAATCAAATAAAGAGGTAAGTCCTCATTTCCATTAGGACGGAGAATTCCGTTCTAAGGGAATGCTTAAAACACATAGACGAGAATTCATTTTAGAGAGTGCAACCCTTAAATCGCTAAATCTGTTTTAATTATATTTGAGGAAAGCCCCACCCCTACTTGTGTTAGTGTAGTTTGTGTAGTTTTCTGCTGCCACGATTTTGAGTTAAATTAAAAGGCAAGTCCTGATTTTCTCTGGGACTTGGAGTTCTGTTTGGAGGGTAAGGGATGGGTGTATAGCATGCACAGGCATACATGGGACTTCAATCCATGGAGTAAAAGCACTTAAAAGCAGTAATCCTATTTGAACTATATTTCTGAAAAACCCTAAGGCTCCTTCCTACCGATGCTAGGCGAGGTTTTAGTTTTACTTTGTGACCTATTTTAAGACAAATAAAAAGGTGAGTCTCTACTTTCATTGGGACTGAGAGTTACGTTTGGTGGATAAAGAATGGGTATATTTCAGATACATACATGATACTTCGTTTTAGGGATTGCAAACCCTTAAAAATATTGAAACTTTTTTAATTATATTCCAGAGAAGCTCTAACCCCCCTCCCTCTGGTTATGTTTCTGAATCAAATCCACCTCATTCTCCTTACCCGTTTTGCTATCTCTGTCTTGCTATTTTGCTATCCCTGGTCTTTACGCTAAAGTTTTTACTGTTTTAAAAAGTAGAGTTGAGAGAAAGAATCAAACTTTAGTGCAAAGAGCAAGGCGTTGAAGAGGGAGCAGCCCCTTTCATATACGGGGTAATTTCTGTTCGTTTTAAGTTTTAATGTCGCTCCTTACTTTCAGTTAAAAAAAATTGTTTTTTTTATTTATTTATCTGTCTTGGCACTATCTCCAATTAGCTATAGCTTGATGGCAACTTAATTCAAAATTTTACTCATCTAACAAGAGTTCTAAGATCAAGTAGGTACAATAGTTTGAACCTTCCCCCTTTCCAATTTTAGAACTGCATCATCATTCTAGATTGTGGTTAAGCACTGGCTTTCTCAGCCTCCTGTATCGCCATTACATCACAACCTCAATACATCAAGTACAAAATACAGCTAATTTTTGTTTCAAGTGTTGATTTTTAACGTCTCCAGTGATTATGTATAATACTTCGAATAACACTCAAGATAAACCAATTGTTAATATATCAATCAATAATTTTATTGACCCATATAAAATAACACGAAAGTGCCCATATGGAGTAAAGGAAAAAAAGAGAAAAGAGAAAAATTAAGAAAGAGTCAGACTATAATAAACAATACTAAATAAACGCACTATAATATGGATGGCTACGTTCTAGAGATGAAACAAATTCGGCACGTCGTTGGTCCACAGCTACAAATGGATCAGTAACACCATATAGTTGCGTAGCTTTGGGTTTACGAGCCCAAAGAGAATATACGGTACTTAAATATATCCCTAAATATTCCTAAAACAATATATTGTGATTACACAAAATTATTTTATACAT
Organism: Artemia franciscana; assembly: GCF_032884065.1. Taxonomy (NCBI): domain Eukaryota; kingdom Metazoa; phylum Arthropoda; class Branchiopoda; order Anostraca; family Artemiidae; genus Artemia; species Artemia franciscana. The sequence continues at coordinate 5,842,535 of NC_088867.1, read as the reverse complement.
ACTTAACCTTGAGCCTGAACGTACTTCAATCTCCAATCCATGCTTTTGATTTGGTACCTGATGATACATTATTTAAGTTAAATGTATATTAAAAAAGTACCGTATTAAAACTATATTGTAGATAACAACACATTGAAAATACACTAAATGGGTGGATGCTATTAGTATATAATTGTACCTTAACTTAAAATCAGCTTTTCGCTTAATGATACATTTAAATTATATTGAATTTCTTTTGTGAAGGCCATTAATTTATTAACAAAAATATTACTATATCAATATTAGTATATTAAATACATCAATAAGTATATTAATATTTACATTGGTATTAGTGTAAATTAAAAATATATGAATGGCATACCATATTGAAATTATATTGCAGATAATAACATACTAAAGACAAACTATATGGATGTAAGGTATATGATATTATTGTGCCTCAACTCAAAATGAGCTTTTTTCTTTTTTGATTAATGAAACGTTGAAATCAAATTGAATCACCTTTGTAAAAGCCATTAATGTGTTAAAATTTGCTATATTAATTCATTAAATATGTTAATATTTACATAAATTCTAATTCTTGTGCAAAACAAAAACAAATTGATGACATGCAATATTCAATTTATACTGTTGGTAATAACATGTTAAATATGTATAATAAACCATATGGATGTAAAATATATTTTATTGTTGTACCTCAACTTAAATTCAATTGTCATTTCTTTTTTGGATAATGGTAAGTCTCAATCAGTTTGAATTTTCTTTATAAAGCCACAGGTCTGAATTGAATACTAGTCCCTTCATAAAAATTTGAAAAACATACCGTCTACTGGTTTTACCCCCCCCCCCCTTTTCCCCCCAACACTTCACAGATCTTGTTATTTGCTTTTGCTGCAAAAAATCGACTTATTTTTCACTGGAAACTAGCATTATTTAAAATTTGTGCTAATTTGCTTCATCTAGAGCTGACAACAAGTCATAATATATTATTTTTTCCCCGCCATAATTCCTCAACTTGTCAGAATTTTCCCAAAGTTGTTCACACAGATCTTTAATAGGACTATTCCTAACTCGTTTCCAAAACAGTGGTTTTGCTTTCGGAATGGAAGTTTCCTCCCTTTCTCTAGTGGTTGTAAAGCTTATTCAAAATTTCGTGGCTAGAATATTCAAATTTTATTAGGATGAGTTTGTTTGATATGCAGTGGAATAAAAAATGATATTGTTTGTGAAATATGACACTTGCTACTGCAGACTAATAATGCCCAAACTTGAGATTCAAATGCAAATGTAATCCTATTTGGAGAAGTTTTCTTATTGCGGCTTAACATAAATTGGAAATTAGTAACATTGAGGATGCATTGAGGATGGTTGTGTGGCTCTTAGATTCAATTTCCGTTTTTCGATTATTTAAAAAAAAGTTAGCGACAAGGGTTCATTCAATGATTCTACCAGATTCAGACACCCCTACTTCTTCCCCTTGCCTTATCTTCCCAGAAACCCAGACACCCTACATTACTTAACTCTATATATTATGTGACATCTTTAGGTTTGTTGCTGAGCACTTTATCTTCTTTATCGTCCTTAGCCCCCACAACCACCCAGCCCCTTCTCAGGGATACCGTTATTATGCTCCGTATTGTAATTACTTAATTATTAATTAATTTACTGATTTAAAAATGATTAAATCAAAGGGCTTTACTCTCTATCACGCGTGTTTACATGACTATGTGTCTGATCACAGATCATGTGATCAGATCTGATCTGATCACATCTGAGCCTATCTGAGCCTATCCCCCACCTCAAATCTGAGCCTATCTTTAACCCAACTTCGCTGTCTTTAATGAACACAAGGGATTCAGTGTCTCATTTCTTGATCCATTGGTCCCTCTTAATCTTCCAATTTCCTTCAATGTTGTAACCTTAAGAATGCTACCACATTTCTGGATTTACTGTTGGTCCCAGTTTCTTGTTTGTCTTCCTAGCCCCCCTTCAAAGTATACTCCAAATTTGCTTTTGTTATTTTTATGAATCATGCAGATGATTAACTTACTTTTAAGAAAAAATATCTTGCGCAGGTAGTTATGGCCCAAGGGGCTAGTACATAACCATGAATCTAATCATGTGTCTTGTATCTACAGTCTTGGTTCTACGCCCATATCTAACACAACCTCCATGCCTTTGATGTACACAAGGGATTTAGTGTCTCATTTCTCGATCCATTCGCCCCTCTTTATCTAAAGCCCTGCAATGTTATAACCCTAAGAATTCTACAACATTTCTGGATTTGCTGTTTGTCCCAGTTTCTTCTTTGTCTTCTTAGCTCCCCCTCACCCTCTAAAGCTTACTCCTACGTGCTTTTGTTTTTTTTTTTATCTACCATGCCTATAATTAATTATTTTCAAGAAAAGTATCTTGCCAAGGGGTGTTGGACCAAGGGTCTGTTACATATCCGTGGATCTGATCATGTGTCTTGCATCTACAGCTTCGGCTCTAAGCCTATCCCCAATCCAGCCTCCAGTGACTTCAATGTACACAATTGGATTTAGTGCCTTACTTTTTGATGTGTTCAAGTAATGTCTGGTAATGCTGCAAGCTTAGAAATTCCACAACATTACTGGACTTACTGTTCATTACTGTGTCTTCTTTGCTCTGCTTTGTCTCTCCTCCTCCCTAAAGCATTCCCTTACTAAGCTTTCTATTCTTTGCATAAATCCTGGTCGATTTAATTTTTTTTCAAGTTTCCTAGCCCAGAGATGCTCCCTCTATAACAAAGCATTTACATGAATGCTTTCATGTGATCATACCTCTTGTATCTTTAGCATTGCTTCTGAGCCTGTCTCCAGTTCAGCATCAGTGGCTTCATTGTACACAGAAGGATTTAGTGCCTCACTCCTCGCTCCAAGCGTCCATTAACCCTAACGCCACCTTAGCGCTTTAATCATGATCTACAAAAGTGTTTTACTTTATATCATGGACACTTTAGTAACCACTATAATAGTAAAACTGGCTTTTGTTTCAATGCAACAAAGAGGTTTAATTGTTACTTCCAAAACAAAAGACAGTTCAGTGTTTGTATCTAGAAGAACTTTTTTGATTACTTCCGATTTTGGTATTATTTTTCAAAATAAGCACGAAATGAAAACATTTAATATGTAGGAAGATTTCTCTATTTTCAAACATGTCATACTTTGCTGCTGAATCAAGAGGGAAATGTGTGTTATTTGGGTCAAATACACGAGCTTAGGCTCCTATATGTTGCGTTAGGCTCCTATATGTTGCGTTAGGCTATATGTTGCGTTATATGTTAGGCTCCTATATATTGCGCTTAGGCTCCTATATGATTGTTTCCCTTTCTTGTTGTTGTTTTCTTTTAATTTGAAATCACTTTTTTTGGATTTTCATTAATGTATTTGTTTTCCAGCAATATGACTCTGCCTTTTAAACCTTTTTCATTGTAAGATATATTAGCCATGTAACAAGTTTCTTTTTACTATTTCAATTTCGAATATTTTTTTTCAATGGGAGATGATGTAGATATCATTCTGACTTTAAAAGAAAAACAGCAACAAAGAAACGTACCATAATTAGACAAATACATTTGAAACGTGGGAATTTTATCAGAGCTTTGAAAACTGTAAATTGAGGGAAACTTTTTTTTTGTTTTTTTTTTTCTAGTTGTAAACAGTTGTTTCAAGTTTTGTGTTTTTGCAGTACATGTTTATTTTTGTAATTTCCTTCATAGCTAATATGTTGTTTTACGCACACTACTATTTGGGTCATACACAATGCACAATAATAATTGTTTGTAGAGGTTGACTCGTACCCGTTTTTTCTTGGGGGGGGGCAACAGTAAAAGTAATTTTTATTTCATAATTTGAGTAAGAAATGTCCATAAATTTGGAAAAATTTAGGATTTTCTGGGGTTAGGCCCTAAGCCACCACCCCCTGGGTATATTTCTGAACACACTTATCACGGGTGTATTTGACCAGGAAATAATATTAATAAATGTAACATTAACCATAGTATTCACACTACTTTGTTTTGACTTATCATCCAAGATCGATTCACTTAACCCCAAATAAAGCATTGTCAATAATAACACGGAGAAAAGGATGAAATAAAGATAAAAGAGAAGCCGTAAGGGTAAAAGATAAAAGAGAAGAAAGGGACAAGACAAAGGTCAATGGAAAACTTGTATTAATATTTGTACTTATAGTTCGATGAAGGAAAAAAAGAGAGATGTAGGGGGAAACTTAATTTTTTCGCTATATTTTTCTCCTTGTTTAAGCTTCTTTCATTTTAATCTTAATAATAAAGTTACACTTTTCTTATTTTTGTTCCATACATAATATTTTTTTTTACATCCAGTAATATTTATTACACAATATTCTCAATTGGGTATATTTGATTAATGAACTAGAAAAACTTCACATAAGATATTATCATTTGCACTAGATATACCTTGCATCCAAAGTCAATCCACTCACCGCAAATTATCTACTTATCAAATTATCCTTCCACCGAAAACGGATCAAAGAAAATGATTAAGCTAAATAAAAAAGTTGATGCAACAGAGTAGTGAAATTCAAAAGTAAGGAGTGTAGTAGGGTAACAGAAAATGTTTGTTTGTTTTCCTTTTTCTTAAGTTATTTAAAGTTTATTTCGCATAGTATAGGTTGTTTTTATATGATATAATATTCATAACAAAAACAGCCACATTGCCATGTCAACAAATAAAATAATAGCAACAAATAATAAATAAATGAACACCCAATGAACATAACTAGATTTATATAAAAACTAACCTATAATACCCTATGATTTTTAAAGAGCTCCATACTGCGCCTGAAAAATCTTCTCAGTCGCCTAATCCCCAACCTTATTCCCAATCAAATCACTCCTAATCTCATCCTTACTCCCAATCAAACATATTAGGCACTCTAGCATATTCCACACACCAAAAAATTTTCAATGTCTTATGTTCGCATCTTAAATAGGACACACTTTCAATCGCACAATCACTTATTGGGTATTAATATGGGCTTTGTTTTGTTCTAATATTCCCATTGTATTTTTTATGTTTTTCATTTATGATTTATATTTTTTTTTCCCTGAGAGAGAAACTAATAGTCCTTTATTAACCAACTTTTAAAACCAATAATAAAAACAATATATTTATTTCATACAAATCATATTACTATGCACAGTATTATCTATTTATATATAGTTAGGTATCAATACCCAATTGGGTATCACATATTGGGTATCAACAAGTGTTTTCTTTTGTTCTAATTATCCCATTATAATTTATTTCTTTTTCTCCGAGAGAAACTATTAGCCTTTAATTCAACAGCCCTCCTGGTAACCTTCCTTTTTAATCAATACTAATAACAATATTTTATTTCATGCACAACATGTGTCTATTCATTAATATATAATTCAGAATTATGTTTTTTTTTATGATGGCATTTTAATAAGGCGTGAAAGCGAAACTAAATTTGCATTTTAGCCTTCCAACCAACTCCCCTCCCTTGTTGTTACCCATGTTTTGCGGGATTTGAAGTATCTCTCCCATTATGAGTCCTAGTTCTAAAACCCTAGAAGATATTAACGCCCCCTCAGCTATGGTCCGGTTATTAGCATCTCAATATGAAATGAGTCCACTGAACAGTGGTTTCAGATTGCCTCTTGGGTTGAGGAGCTTACATTACCTAGTTAAAAGTCGACGATTGGTCGTCTAAAAACAATCCACTAATCAGAAACAAGCTAACATTTCTATGGATCTTATGTAAACAAGTTTAGTAGTCTTGGGGGCTTGCTAAGTCAATTAGTGGAATTGCTTCTAAGAAGGTTCTCAAGTTACATTTCCTGAATTTCTCTTATCTACGTTTTTAAAATTCTTTAAATGAGGATAGCCAAGTAAAATAATGATTAATCCTATATTTTATTTTTGAAGACTTAAATTCGAATTTTGATACATTAATTTGGTGCTTTTAGGAAAAAATGTTATTTCCGAGACAATGAAGCTTTTTATCCTCCGCTTCGTTCTGTAAGTACTTATGAAATATTGAAAATCAGCTGTAGCTAAGCTCTTGGAAAAATTCACATCCTAAAAACTGATCTAGAATTTTTTTTTTGGACGAAACAAATACGATAAAGGCAGGCCAGGATTTACCGACTGGCCCACTATGCCCAGGCCTAGGGGCACACATTGGCAGAGGGTGCAACAAATTATCCCTGAGTTATTTTTTTCTTAACAAAAACTGGACTGATTGGATTTTTCAACAACTGTCGGATGTACTCCGCCACCGCGCTGCCTATTCACAGAGATGGGATTTTAAACCAAGACAGGAATTCCTTGGCCACATTTAAACTGTCAGATGTCTCCCAAGAATGGCAGCTGAATGTTGGGTATCACTTCTCTCTTTCATTACTTTTAGCTCATCAGTTGCGTTCTGTTCAGTGCTGTCGCTATCCCCAAATTTTCGGAGATTTCCCCGAAAATCTTGCAAAACGGTGTGGAAAAAACGCTTAGGCCTAAAAGTGTCAAAGCTTGAAATCTGGCCCTAGATATAGGTTTCAAATGTTTTCCTGTATTTCAGCATAAATTCAATAGCAAACAAAACTGTGAAGTTTTCTGTCAAAAAAAGGTTTGACCTGACACCAACACATTTTCAGGTTGATTAAATTAGCATTTACAATACTAGATTAATCTTATTGGTATTGCTACTAATAACAGCTCATCGAAGCACTAAGTCACATGATTCTAACTCAGCAGCGAGCCCTTCTGCTCTACCCCGATCAGCTAATGCCGGACAAATAGCTTAATAACCAATGAGGCAGTGCCGGTGAAATGGCAGTGGGCTGGCAACAGGTAAATTGCCTTATTTTTGTCAAAAAAGGATGAAATACTATTTCTTGAACCCACCCAAGCATGGTACTATAATTGGTAGCCGAGAAGTCTATTTTATCATATAGTTATTATTTTAATATAATTTTACAATATATATTTTATATTTATAATATAATATATATCTATTTATAATAATATATTTTAATATAGTATAACATAGTTATTTTATAACGTAGTTATTATTTTATAATATAAAATATAATCTCTATACATCTTGCATCCTTTCAACTTGCCTCTTTCGTCTTGAATATGGCCATGGAAAGACAAAATCAACAATTTTCCATTGGAAAATGGCCTTATCTTTCAACTGCGACACATGTGGAGTATATGAATGCACACGTTACATCATCTTTAAATGTAGAAAATATGAAAAAGAGAGGGGCGTACTAAGGAATTGCTGTGAGAGGGCATTTAAGGGATTAACAATGCGTTCTATTCTGGTACACCATACGTCTCCTCCTTAGGCTAGACGACTAAGCACAAACTTTTTTGAACTCATTACTTCTTGAACTCAACCAAGCATGGCACTATAATTGATAGCAGACGAACCTCTTTCAGTTAGCGGTCCTTTCAATTTTACCATACATCGGCCAGCAGTTTATTTATTTAGTCGAGAAGTAATAAATAAAAGTGAAAGGACAAACATTGCTAGAAACTGGTTAGTAGCCTTTCTTGAGAATATTCAAGTGTCTGCTGAATCCAGTCCAACCGAAGAAGAATTTTGTATGGAGGAAGTTATCCCACTCGACGCGCACAGAAGGGGATTGAACCTCAACAAAATATACAAGTAAATAGACCAATTGATGGGTTGCCAAAAATATAATTTGATATCATAAATTTCAAACCCAGTTTATAAGCCACCAGGTTGATAAGCTCATTCAACTTTAAAGGTCAATTCCCAAAGTTACTTCGACAGATAATTAATTTTTTTTTACAACAATTTTTGAACCTCAGGGCTTCAACTTCAATTAAAAGCTATTGAAAAGGGAAACACCATATACAGGCCAACGGAAATCTTTCATAAGCCTTCTGACTGGACAATCCTTAGGGGAAGGGAGTCATGCCATGGGCCAGCCTTGATGATTACTAAATAATCCAGCCGGCACGTACGCAGGAAGGGGCCTTCAGGCCCGCCCCCCCCCACCGAAATTTTGTGAAATTTTCAATTTCCCCATGGTTTCTTAGGATTTCTGGTAAAATTAGGAAATTTATGAAAAATCTAGATACACGTGTGAAGCCTTTTTTTTTAGATTTTGCAGCATGCAATTATCTGGTCAAATCACTGCCCGATTATTAACCCATTTTCTGTCTAAATTTTTACCCTCTTAGAAGTAATTAGCGATTGTACTGTTATTTATTTATTTTTTTTTTTTTTTTTTTTTTTTTTTTTTTTTTTTTTTTTGTAAAGAGAGTTTGTTTTCCACAGCAAAATAGAACTATCCTTCATACTAGGATGTTTATCTCCCCTTTTCAGGATAAAGTACAGCTTTTAATGGATCAATTTTGGAAACTATCATTTTTCATTAAAATCGACGTTTTCAAACAGTTCGTGGCAACGAACTGTAGTAAGGAGCGACCCGGCTCAATAATAACCAACACTCTAAAAAATTTAATTTTGATATCAATAGCTACATCAAAAGAATAGAATTTTAATGCTGATTTTAAATATATAAGTTTCATCAAGTTTAGTCTTACCCATCAAAAGTTACGAGCCTGAGAAAATTTGCCTTATTTTCTCAGGGGGAAACACCCCCTAAAAGTCGTAGGATCTTAACGAAAATGACACCATCGGGTTCAGCGTATCAGTGAACCCTACTGTAGAAGTTTCAAGCTCCTATCTACAAAAATGTGGAATTTTGTATTTTTTGCCAGAAGACAAATCACGGGTGCGTGTTTATTTGTTTTTTTTTTTCTTTTCCCCAGGGGTCATCGTATCGACCAAGTGGTTCTAGAATGTCGCAAGAGGACTCATTCTAACGGAAATGAAAAGTTCTAGTTCCCTTTTTAAGTGACCAAAAAAATTGGAGGGCATCTAGGCCCCCTCCCACGCTCATTTTTTTCCCAAAGTCAATGGATAAAAATTTTGAGATAGCCTTTTTGTTCAGCATAGTCGAAAACCATAATAACTATGTCTTTGGGGATGACTTGCCCCACCACAATCCCTGGGGGAGGGGCTGTAAATTACAAACTTTGACCAGTGTTTACATAGAGTAATGGTTATTGGGAAGTGAACAGACGTTTTCAGGGGGATTTTATTTTGTTTGGGGGTGGGGCTGAGGAGAGGAGGCTATGTTGGAGGATCTTTCCTTGGTGTAATCTGTCATGGGGGAAGAAAAATTCAATGACAAGGGCGCAGGATTCTCTAGCATTACAATAAGAAAACAATGAAAAATAAACATGAAAACGTTTTTTCAAATGAAAGGAAGAAGTAGCATTGAAACTTAAAACGAACAGAGATTATTACGCATATGAGGGGTTCTAAAAATACTTTAGCATAAAGAGCGAGGTATTTAGGAGGAGATAAATACCTTGCTCTTTATGCTAAAGTATTTTTAGTAATTTCAACTATTTATTCTACGGCCTTTCTAATTCAGGGGTCATTCTTAAAGAATTGGAACAAAACTTACGATTTAGTGTAAAGAGCGAGGTATTAACGAGGGTACAAACCCCCTCGTATACATAATAAAAATATAAGGTTATGAAAGTTTGTTATGTAAGTTAATTCTTAAGTTACGTATATTTTTTACTAATAAAAACGTTCACTAAAAATTAAAAGTTCTAGTTGTCTTTTTAAGTAACCGAAAAATTGGAGGGTAACTAGGCCTCCTTCTCCACCCCTTATTTCTCAAAATCGTCTGATCAAAACTAAGAGAAAGCCATATAGCCAAAAAAAGAATTAATATACAAATTTCATTTTAATAATTTATGTGCGGAGAGCCAAAACCAAACATGCATTAGTTCAAAAACGTTCAGAAATTAAATAAAAAAAAAACTATTTTTTTAGCTGAAAGTAAGGAGCGACATTAAAACTTAAAACGAACAGAAATTACTCCGTATATGAAATGAGTTGTCCCTTCCGCAATCCCTCGCTCTTTACGCTAAAGTTTGACTCTTTGCCACAATTCTACTTTTTAAACCAATTAAAAGCTTTAGCGTAAAGAGTGAGGTCTTTGCAATAGATGAACTACCCCCCAAAGCACCTATATTGCACTGTTAACTCGAAAATCTCTCTTTCAGTGGGATATAAAAGGTTAATCACTAGTTTAAAATCGCTGTGAACATAACCTGAACCTAAAACGTGCTTTTGAGGCTTCAGTCTTCTTCCCCCCATTGGCTACAATACTACAGATTAAAGTTAATCTGTATTTTCCGATATACGTGCTTTTTGCATTTATTTAGCTACTAAATAAAAAAAAGTACTACTTTATTTCTGCTGTTTCGAAGTTTTTGCCCCCCCCCCGAAAAAATTCCTGTGTACGTGCCTGAATCCAGCTACCCATTGATGTGAATGAAAAAGAATCACCAAGGAATTCTAATGGAACTTGCTGGAGAATTATTCATTCGAAGATTCTGGAAAAATACGGAATAATTTTGAAAAATCCGACAACGCCATGATCATGGCAACACAGGCAGTTTTGGGGGTTGACTAGGACCAAATTTATCAAACCATCAAAAACTGCTGAGTGATACGACAATCAGAGGAAATGATAAAAAAATCGGCATTTTTTTCACACGATATGCGCATATGATGATAGACCAAGATATGCCTATACATTGTTCTTACGCTTAGCACATTTCTATATAAATTTCAAATGTTAGAAGGGGGTACTTTGGAGGGGGGGCTTGGAAACTTCGGAAAAGATAATTGAACAGGATTTTATCAATGTGCTACTTTGATAAAGCCAAGACACCGTATAAAAAAAAAAGCTCAAGACGTATGTTCGTATCCGGGGGGGAGGGTAGAAAGTTTGAACCCACCCTCGAAATGTTTGTCCGACTCGTAAAAACGTAACAAAAATGAATATAAATACATTTTCGGTGCAATTTTTAAAGTTGTTTTGTAACCCCCCCCCCCCCCGAAAAATTCCGGGATACGGTCCTGCCAAGACGCAGATTAATTTTTGAATTATTATAGTTTTGGTAACAAAACTGTTCGAAGCTACTTTATGCTGAAAATGTTGTTTTAAAAACTAGTATGGAATCACACCCGGAAAAGGTATCATGACACAATGAATTAAAATACAGGAAAAGCTGGATTTTTGTTTAAGTAAGGTTCAACTGATCATTCGTCCGTAATGATGGCTATGACTAACTCTTTAAAGAAAAAGTGTAGCCAAACTTTAATTGCTATGAGGCCAGGTCAGTGGCTCAAAATCAAAATTTTTTGGTACAAAAAACTAGTTTTTTAGCATTTTATTTTGATATTACTAATTAAGATAGTGGGGCGTTAAACATCATAGAGAGATGCTTAAGAGTTAAAAAAGGAAATGCTATATCTAGTGTCTTTTATACGTATTAAAAACGTGATTGTTAAAATAATATATTTTTTAATATCTTATATTTAATATATTAGTAATACAACATTAATATGTTTTTGAATATAAACACATTTATTACAACAATTATGCCAATGTATATTTGATCCCAATTATAAGATAATTATTCCTATAATGCCAATAATTCCTTAAAACGTGTGATTCCAATAATATTTTCCAATTATGTGATATTATATGATTATATAAAATCGTTTGTTAAGATAAAAAAAAAGACGCCTTACCAACAATAGGAAGGGGGTTGAAACGCTGAAGGCCTTTTGAATCATTGGTGCCAATTTATGAAAAATAAGGGATGGGGAAATGTATTTTCGATATTTTAGAAAAATACAAACAAAAATTCAGGGTATTTTTTATATGCTTTTGTACCCCCAGAAGTCAGACCTAGGACACGAGCCCCTACTTTCGACCATGTTTGGTTGTGGTCAGATATCTCTTGTAGCCGTTAATATAATGATAAGAGTTTAGGGACCAGTCTCCCCTATAGGGGTCAAATTGTGTCAGGATAATCCAAAGCCACAACTAAGACGCTAATTCATATCCCTTACCTAGTTCGGTTAAGGTCTGTCAGTCTCCCTCTGGTAGATCTGAAAATGACAAGATTCCAAGAGAAAACCCCCTCCCTCAGCTATGAACTGGATCTCACATTGTCTTGTTTCAATCTACTCCTGGCCCAACTATAATATTCATAGGAAATGTGAATAAATACTTTGTTGAAGTTGGAAAGTTTATTGAAGAAAAAAAAGAATTTCAGATTTTCAGTTTGATTTTTACAGATTTGTTTCCTCGAAATCTAGAAGATATTAGGTTGTTAAGAGACAATTTTTAATCTTCGGTCTATAAAACATAATTCCATAGGCTACGCAAATCAGACATTTAAAAAAAAAAAGACTTGATGTTATTCTAATGGTAGGCGAATGGTCCGTTTTTGGTTTTGACTTCAGATATGCTCAAAACTGCAAACTTAAATATTGTAAATTGTGTTTTATAGAAAAATTATTGCTATTACTATCTTTAGTATTATTCACTTGATTATTTTTTGTTAAATGGGTTGACAGTTGTCCTTCCTTCAGGAATATTTTAGTTTTAGCTAATGACGGTGAAATGGGTAAATGAGGGTGTTTTAACCGCTTCGCATTTGGAAGAACTGGGTTCTCAGACATGATCAACTGACACGCCAGGGGCAATGGCACACATAATGAACTAAACATAGAGCTATCAAATTGAACTTAACACCTTTTGTTTTTTATGATTGATATACAGCTTCATCCAGCACATAAATTATTGGCAATAGAAATTTTATGTCAATATTCTTTTTATATGGATTTTAAAATAGGGATAGGCTATGCGTGTGATATATCACTGGGGGAGGGGATAGCTCGTGTTATTCATTTAATAAGTATTTAATCTGGCCTGTGTCGTAGCTTAATATGGGGGTAGACCTTGGTTCTTATCACCCTAAATACCTTCCCTCTCCTGGGGCCTCCTTCCAAAACGAGTAATGCTTCCTACAAGGGGACTTCCGATACGGTTTATGTTCCTTGTGTAATGTACAAACGCAAACGCAAACGTACAAACGGAAGTACGCATGAATTTTTAGGCGAGGGAGGAAACATTTTTTAAGGTGAAGAGACTCTAAAACAGCGAAATTATGTCTAAAATATAATAAGTTATAGGGCGATCATTGAATCTCGAAATTTTGACACAGTAAGGTCCTGAACACCCCTTCCCCATGTGTACCCAAGTGGACCTATCATCAAAAATAATGATATCAAATATTGCTTATATTAGCTTGACTAAGATTTCGGATTTGAATACCACTGGTCTCCTCGGGGATCCTGACCATTGTTAAAAACCGATGTTGGTAATTAATGATAGTTTGAATTTACATTTGTATTTTTTTTTCATTTGTAGGCCAGATTTGAAATTCTAGAAACCACAAGGATGTTAATAATCCTGTGCTTTTGTTTCTCTCCCTCTATCTATCATCGCACTTTTTGTCAGAATGCTTGTCTTTAAGATTAGCAAACACATACTTGGCTAATTACAAAAGAGAATTCTTGAAATAATAATTAGGCCAAGTTGAAGGAGCAGTAAAATGACGTAATTTTTAATGCCATTCAAAAACCCAAACTATTACACCTTTAGCTATTTTGACTCTTATCCGCTAACAGAAGAGTCTGACGTAAGCTGCTAATTTGCTTACGTAGCATAAAACTTGAATAGCAGGTGTAAATAAAAAAAAAGTCTTTTTTATCTTTTTCTGGCCGATTTGCCAAGGCAAAACAATATTTGTACACGTGCTCGTGTTTATCTAACAAACACGGATATCCTTCTTATTTAAAGAAATTTAGTGGGTGATCGTTTTGGTCTTGTGAGACTTGGCCTTCCACAGTGCTGGTTCTGGCCTCTGTTGCACCCGGGGCGAAACGTTAATTAGCGTCCCTCTCTATCTCACATAGAATTTTGCGACTGAATTTTAACAAAATTTTTATTTCTCAACCAAACTATTTTTAAAATTTATGAATCATTCATTTTTTAATGATTTTTCATTTCATTATTTCAATTATTTAATTATTATTAATTGTTTTAATTTAAATATCTTATTCATCTTTAAGTTTTTTACATTTATTTTATTAATTATACTATTATTGATAATTTATTGACACTTCTTTCCAATATTGATTAAATTTCAGTAATTACAAAATGATATAACAGTTAGATTATTTATTCCAAATTTTCCGCTCCTAAAAATTCTGTGCCCGGGTAAATGCCTCCTATGTCCCTCCCTTAAAACCACCCTTGGCCTACCATTGGCCTTACTATTGTTTTTTAGCTTTTGGCTGTTTTCCTCGATATTAAATGCTACTTTATTGGCCTTATAGAATCTGCTTTTATTGTAAAATCACTTTGGCTATTTAGAACCATTAGAAATGAGTCCTGGTTGATCTTCACTGAAGTAAGGATGCTGGTACTGTTTTAAAAAAATTCATTTGAGTTTTATTGGTCATATGTTGTAAGTTTTTCTTCTTTTATATATTTATGTTTTGCTGAGAATGGCCCTTGGATATAGGGCTGAAATATTTACCCAAATTAGATTTCCACAGTTTTAGGAAAAGAATTTCTTATTGTTCTTCTTGTTTTTTATATTTTGTGATGGAAAGGCAGGTTGGTCTTCGTCGTTATTTACATTGGAAATAATTAGAATCATCAGAACTATTTCTTTCTCTTCTGGTTGAAGACCCTGTGGTAGCACAGTGGGTTAATGCTCTGTTTGGCAATATATGGCCTAGAGCTCGATCCCATCGACCACAAGTCTAGGCAAAAAACTTGATGCCCCTCCTTGTAAAACAAAGACCAGGCAATTGAGACGTTGATTCAGCGCCGCAGGTGCCATCTCTTGCTCAGGAGTATCTTTATCCTTTTTTATATCCTTTTCGGTTTGATCCTTTCGTGTTTTGATACGCCTTTAAGTTTGTCAATATTCTGATTATAATATATACTTAGCTATTTTATATATTAGCATAAAAGATAGGTCAGGTGCTGTTTCTTTTGTCTTAACAAGAAGGTTACTAGTTGCTAGCTAGCTTTCTATTTTTCTAGAAAGTATTCTGGTTTTCTAGAAATAGCTTTATACTTTTCTAGTAAATTCAAGACTTTGGTTCTCCCAAGATTTTCAGAATTATGTTCTTTACGAGCAAGTCAGCTTGTTGCTGTTGGCCTTACCACCAAGGCTTGATTTAAGCCTCCAGAGGATAGAAAAAAATGTCCCATTCGACTAGAGGGTCATAACCACTATGCTGACTAGAGTTGCCACCGGGTGAAAAATAAACACTAGATCTCTGATTTTTTGGTTGCTTTAGTGATTTTCATCAATAATCTATTGATTTATGTGCTAATTTAGTTTTTTTTTTCCTTGGGCATATAAAAAATCAATAGGAATAGTGATAAATGACTAAGGGTGGCAACCCTGACACTGTGGCATTGTCAAAATGAAGACTGAGAATTAGAAATTGGTAAAATGACTCGCCTTTCCGCTAGAAAGACAGAAAGACGTGTACTAAATTGAACATTTAGAAAAGAAAAATAATCCCTAACCACTACCTCAGCTAGGGCTTGGCATAAAGAAAAAAGAAAAAAAAAGAAGTAAATCTATAATCGCGTAAATTAGGGGGTCCGTTAATAATTCGAAAAAGATAACGCAAGTTGGTGGTAACAGCGTATGCAATCGGATGTATATCAAGCAACGATAAAGACCATGGGGGAGGGGGTGAAAGAGCAATCCTGAGATGTAGCTTGTTGCAGCTGCCTTTTTTAAACACTTGATAGGGTTTAGATACCCTTTAAAGAGTCACATCTCGTGTATTGAGACTTGATCAATTTCAATTCACTAGCGTTCAATTGGCTTGAGCTACGATTAACATGGCAGGTATTGCCGTTATAGCTGTATACGTAGGGAGAGTCGTTGTTGGGATAGTCATTTCCGGTGTAGTCATCACTCTAGGGATAATCCTCTTAGGAGTAATGCTTAGGTTATAGAGCTTAGTCCGTAAACTGGTTTGTGATTGGTGAATAATTTGCTCCCAATCATAAAACCGGTTACATGGGTAAATTTTACGGTTAAAAAAAGTTAAATCATTTTTCAATGACAGCTATAGAATATTCACAGGCTTCTATTTTAGCCGGTGTTTCTTAGAAGAAGACAGAAGCGTTAACGCGCAAAGTCAAACAATCTATTAAAATTTTACAAAAACGGAGTGGATCATTTCCTTTTTCTAAAACCATTAATATTTATATTATAACCCGGAAATCCCTTTTTAGAAATGTCTTCAACCTTTTATATCAAACTCTAAACTAAATTCAAAATTATCCCTTTTTTCCGTGAAACCATAAATTTTGGTAAGGAATTGTAGATGGCCTGCCATCTATTTTCCCAAGAAACTTTTTAACAATAAAGGAAAGCATTATTCAAGAATGAGGCAATCTATTTTAGTTAAAACGTAAATCAATAATATTGGCCCCCAGGAGGACGATTAAGGGTTATCCCCTCCCTCCACTACTAGGAGTATAAAATTAGTGGCTTTTCAACTGGCCAAACTTTGTAATATTAAAGAAAAGACACTTAGCTGGACGAATGGGGTTTTTGAAAATCTTTGAGCATACCCCTGTCAAATGATGGCTTAGTACCAAAACAGGTGATGTTTTAAAGTAATATGATTCTGGGAATTCAATTACGAGTAATTTTAGCTTGATTTTGGGGGGAAGAAGTAGAACCACTGGAGTAGGTAGGAAATAATGGAAAAAACTACCCCCTCCCCCAAGATAAAACTTATTATCATGAAGAAAAATCTACAAAGTGATGGGAAAGCTGAATTCTAAGAGAAGATGTTGAAGTTACCCCCATCCCTCTCTGAGGTATCCCTAGCTTTGCCCGTGGGTATAACAATAGATAATTTTTGTATAGTTTTCACTCAATAAAAGATAGATTTTGAATGCCATCCTTCCATGAAAGAATCTAACCCCTCTAACCCAGCAGTGGAGTAGTTTTGTCAAAATCATGGGTGAGGGGGTCAAGAAAAGAGGGGGCTAAAGAAAACTGAACTGTTTCTGTGGATGCTTGAATTATGCATAATTATCTTAGTTTTGGAAAGATTTTAGAAGAAATTAAATTTCAGCTTGAAGAAAAAACTGGGGTGTAAAGGAGTAAACTGGGGTCTTGGGGGACAGTCGGCCCCCTGCTCCATAGCAAATTATGCTTCTGTACCCCAAGCCTTCCTGTTGGCAACGTCACTGCTTTGGAAGCCCGTTGAGACTACAGTCACTAACTATGTAATATTGTCTTGAATAACAGGATAAAAATGACACAGAAAACAGAAAGTTAACTATCAATAAACAGAGCCACGTGTTTGATGTCTACTTTTCTGTGGTCCTAATTTCTATCAGAATGGACTTGTGCCAAATTAGCCATTGCATCGTAAACGAAATGACGTGGAACTATGCCATCACTTTAAACTCTTTATTATCTAATTTTATTTGAATTAAATCAATGATTGAAATATCTTATTATACGAAGCTAATTTGAATAACAGACAATTTAGAGGCAAGTTAGAATATGAACAGAAAACGAAACTAATTATAATCCCATATTTTTATTTTTAGACAAAATATTTTCACTTTTATTTCAACATTCTCTACTGGAGAAAATTTTGTGTATGTGCCTTATTAAACTCACAAAATATATGTTTAAAATTGCTCATAACTTTAAAGGTAAATGAAGTGTGGTTTCTCTATCAAACTATAAGGTCAAATGAATTCCTTAAATTTATCATAAAATTGTTATTGTGGCAATGAGTATTCCAATTTAGTTCTCTAATGAACTCGCATATAAGTATTTCTAAATCATTTAATCGTTTACTATTTAACAGCAGCAGTTTCATTAAATTACCATCCTTAAGCATTCTTGCGTCTGAGTTTTCATTTTTTACTAATGCTTAAGATGGATATTTTTCAAGAAGAAACAAAATTCTGTGTTATTAATGAACACATATGTATTTTATACTAATTCTATATGGCAGAAGTATTTTTTTTAGCTTTATCTGTCATTTATTTCCGTCATTATTAAGACATGTGACTCTCCAATGTTTATTTTGTACTTCAAGAAATAACCAAAACAAAAAGACTTAAACTTTCTCTTCAATTATTTCTTGTAAATACTGGAAATCCGCAAAGTCTCCATTTGCGCCAATAGTAGTATATTCATTTACTTTCATCAGTCTAGAGATTCCCTTCAATCTCAACATCGAACCAAATGATACTAATGCGTCGGCTACGATCATCACACCCTCATCATATCCATTTTTAACTTGCATTAGTAAAAATGCTCACCATTTTTAACTTATCTTCTTTTAACTAATGCTTGGCCATTTTAACTGATCATTCTATTGAGGAATAAAAACCACTAATCCTGGATATTTATATCTGTAAGAAGAGAAAAAAAAGAAGTGAAAACAGATAAAAAAGTCTGGATATTTCGACCACACATACAGCGATCGTCATCAGCAGATATACTAAACCACTAAAATCAAAACTAATATATTTATACAGGACAAAATAATAACTTACGGTTCATTCACTAGATTTGTCTGAGAGAATTCAATAGCTGAGTTCATCCAAAGTTTTGAGTTGTAAATTTTCTTCTTTAGTATTGCCTAAATATAAGTTGAATTTCTAGTAAAGGCGGCAAAATCTTCCTCTTCTTCTAATTGCAAAAGAAATGATGATGAATTTATAATTATTTACTTGAGTGGTAAATAATACGATGGATTTATATAATCTATTTTCGTAACATATTACGCCGAAAAGAATAATGATTAGGTTTCGGAAAATCACTAACTAAAGACTAGTTCGAATAATAAGAAATTGAAAAGAGATACAAAAAATCTTGATTTTTCAGCCACATACATTAGTGGCCGTCATCAGCAGAAAATTTAACACATTCCAGTTCATTAACTAGGTCAGTCTGAAAGAAGTCATTAACAGGGCTCAATAAAAGACCTTAGTTTTAAGGTTAATCTTTAATACTGTCTTTAAATAAAGACCTTAGTTTTAAGGTTAATCTTTAATACTGTCTAAATGTAAACTAAATTTCTAACGAAGGTGACAAAATCTCCTTCTTTTTCCAATTACAACAGCGATGTTGTTGGATTTATAGTTATATTCTTTGTTGGTCATCTCTTCCCATATATACGATATATTGTCGACTTAAATTAGTTAAATTAGTTCGCCTTAAATTTTTCAAGAACTAAACTTAAATTTTTTTCAAGAACATTTTGCCTTTCTGTGACGAACAAATAAACGTTCAAATGGGGACAAGTCCATTTATTATACAGTGAAAACAGATACAAAAGTCAGGATATTTCAACGATAACTAGATGAGCCCAGTTGCCGAAGTCTCTCGGACAAATTTGCTGAATAAACTAGAAGTAATTATTTTGTTATGTATAAATGTTAGTTTTTATTTTTATGCCTTAATATATCTGTTGATGACGATCGCTGTAAATGTGGTCACCGTGGCGGGAGGACGACAGTGCCCCCTAGGCACGGCCCCGAGGGCATCTGTCTTGGCTGCTCCCCCCTCTGAACAGTTCTGACTGAAACGGAGCAGGAGCGTGCGTAGTTGCGCTAGCCTCAGGTGACTTGGTACTGCAAGGAGTGCTTAATAGTAGTAGTATAAATTGATATCCCCTCGACTTTTTGCAGCATTAGTTGTAATTTTTAACCTTTTAAACATGATTTTTAGAATCTAAATTTCAGAATATACTTCGCTATGTGACTACACTGGTTATAATTTATTACCGGTATTCTCTCTTGGATGAATATACAAAAAGATTCTTTTTTTTTATTAGTCTCTGGAGATTTTAGGAATTTTGCTTTTAATCGGACACACGAACCATAATTCAGAAATTGACGCCCCTTTCTTGTTTACGCTTGTTTACGCTTACGCTTGGTAGGTTTTTTGACAGAAACCTACCCGCCTTCTGTCAAAGTCAAAACCACTAAAATATCAAAATGTCCTGAGTCTCAAAAGTTTTGTGATCAGATTTCGCCGTTACCCCAGAGACTCGGGTTCAATCTTATGATTGCGCTTTTATGATGGAAAAATTCAATAAATGAAAATCAACTAGCGAGACTCCAATATCTAAACTTTTCTTTTTCCAGTACTTAGCTATAAGTCCTGTTTGAATTTAGCGTTTTACGGACCTATTATATCGGAAAACTAACTAACCAAAGAATAGGCGAGAAATATTTCCAAACGCAGCATTGAAAACTGGACTTCCAGTTGAGACAGACGGCATGGATTTATTAAGAAAGACACAGTTAACAAAAAACATTATTGAATGGTTTATTTGGGATATTTTTCTTGATTTTTGATTGGCTAATCCAAATGAAAACGGGACTAGAGTGAAAATTCCCTTTGGCTGATTTTAAACTTGTCATCTATCTATTGTCAACCATAGAGCCATCTCTTCTTAGAATCCCAATTCATTGTAGAGAGGGGCTTTTCTTTGATAATGCTCCAAATGAAATTGAAAGTGCATATGTGTTGCTATGGTTACTTTTCAGAGGGAGGGGCCAACACATTTCAAGGATGACGGAGGTTGTACTCAGTTATAACAAATGCCTCTGTGCAACCATAATGGTGTCAAAGACCGCGTATTCAGCATAATCTTTTGAGAGGTTAAAGCAGGTTTAACCTAAGAACCTCAAGTCTGGCTACCTCTTAATTTTACTTTATTAGGGTCCAGTGGTTCTTTTTTCAAGCTGAGCTTTTGACACAGGTAGAAGCAAACTTCCAAGATAATTTAACCTGCCCGTTGGGGTTCAGTCATAGAAAGATTAATAATTTAAATTTTGGGTTGAAACTGGATATTTATACTTCTTGAAGCAGGACTTGTAGTTCTGAACCAATAACACTATCGAAGAACATCAATGAGTCGAATTTGAAAAAAAATATTACACCAAAATGAGTAAAACAGCAGTTCTTCCCGTTGAACACAAACAACACTACCAAAAATTACCCTAGAAAATGTCTGTATATATTCCATTGACAAACACTGTAGCCGTGAGGCCATGCCATCCCGAGAGGCATAGTAACAGGACCTTTCAACTATATTGAATCAAATAGTTATCTCACAATTTCGATCAGATGTCTTAGGGGATAAAGGGGCGTGTGAGGGGGGCTTGTTGCCTTCCAATCTTTTTGTTCACTTACAGAAGGCACTAGATTCTCGTGATTGGAGCTTTTAATTTCAGCTCGAATAATCCCCCTTCCGATCATCCTGGATTATTGGTTAGATAGCACATCCTTGATCTTCTTTCTGGAAAAAAAATACAAAAATCCACCTTTTTTTAGATATGAGCTTAAAATCTTGAGACTAGGGTTCTCTGATGTGCTAAATCCAATGGCGTAATTTTCATTGATATCACTTGACTTTTTGAATGTTTCCCCCTTTCTTAAAAATCAGGCAATATTTTTTCAGGCTCATAGCCTTCGATAGGTAATATTAAACTTAATGAATTTTATATATTTGAAATTATTGGAAAAGCCTATTCTTTTGATATAATGATTGTTATCAAATTTTTTTTTTTTATAATAGCGGTTACAACTGGGTCGAGTCCCTCTTTACTTATAGTGCGCTGCCAACATTTGTTTGATAAAGAGCTTTGTACTGGGATTATTATTAGTAATAAAATATTTCTATAAACATAATCAAATGATTTAGATATATCTGAAATTCTGAACAAATTTCGCCTCTTTACTTACATCAGCTACATTTGCTTGCGTTAGTGAGCAAACCTATAAAAATTGGTTTACTCATACCCATTTGTTGCGACAGGGTTTTTATTATTTCTTTTTATCCTTATTTCTTGTTATTCATATCTAAAAGAAGGCCTTACTGAATGTCATTTAAATATAGATGAAATTAGTAACTGACAATTTAGGTGTTACAATCAGTGTTGCCAGATGTTTGATTTAAAAGATCGCCGCTATAAAAGTGGAAATGCGCCGAAACTTCCGTTTTCTAGTGAAAATGCAACGAATCTGATCGATTCTCCCCTCTAAAGAATTTGCCGATTTGAAAAACTCAATGCACAACCGCATCAAAAAAGTGTTGAAATGGTGCAAATGCGCCCCATCTGGCAACTTTGGTTGCAATTAGACTCTGCTGCTAGGACTTGGATTCCAGATTTCTGAAGATTTATTTTTCGCCTGCTGGCGGAAAAACACCCTCATTTTTATGTTGGGACCTCCTCTTCAAACATGTACTGGACGAAATCTTCATTTTTAAGAAGCTTTTGCACAAGAATTTGGGGGAGGGGATTTATTTTAAAATATTTGAGAGAGGGCTCCCTCACAAAGAACGTTTAAAGATCCTCTTCAAGATTTATGAACTTGGTGTTTGCATTGTATATAGGGAATTGATGAATATCACACGACAAGCCCCTAGCAAAGAGTGAGAAGTTAAGAGGCCTAGTAACAATTTAAATCCTTGGCGTAATGTCAGAATATATAAAAAGCTATTAAAAAATGATTGCCTAATAAGTTGAGAATCAGGTTCGTTGCGAAACAGTCACGAGACTTTGATCCAGGCCCTTCCAAAATATTACTTATAGAGAAAGCATCCAAGCGGAAAAAACAGTTCCTAAGCCTTAGACAGTGTTGTTTGAGCCAGTTTCAGCCAATTTTACTATTAAAATAAAATTTTGCTGTCCGAGTTTGTTAAAGTTAGGTAAAATATTATTAAAAACATGAAATCTGGTGTAATATTCCAGCAGCTGCTACCCAGGAGCACCGTGAATGAGTCACAGTTGCTTAGTAGCACAAGCGACAATCTCAATCGGAATGGATTCCAGCCCTCCAAAGGCACAACTAAAGGCCTAGGTACCAATTTAATTGACTAACCAAATTTAGCTGAGATATAATAGATCCTTCTTATGAACATGGATAGCAAGAACGTGGCCCTTCCTTCAGAGTGGTCCAATTGACCTCGGACACTCAATATCATCGCTAGAGATCTTAACCAGGTTTAACTGAATTAATTCCGTCAGCCAGTGTTGTAGTTAGGCTGATGAAAAAGTTTTTTTGTTTTAAAACCGCTTTCTGCCTTCCACAAAGGATGAGTCAGGTGTAAACCATACAGCATAAGCATAACTACAATATGAGCATAGCTTTCACTTCCCACCAAGTTTGGGAAGGATCAGAAGTTCCCTTCTTGTGGATACTTCTAAGTTTGCCCGAGATCTAATAAACCCTTATGGCTCTTATTCTAAGCCTCCCTTTCATCTCCCAACAGACTTTGGATCGGAGACTATTCACTAGAAGATATAACTAGGAGATTCTCTCTTAATTCCCATTGTTTTCGTTAAGATCTATTTTATTAGATCGTGTAACTCCCAAAAGACAGAATTCAGCTATAAAATCCCACCACAGTTTATTGAGATACAACAGCCCGTTCTGTTAGATGTTATGGTAACGCCAATTTTTGGAGCTCCTTCCCCCAGGAAGGTCAAAATGAACAAGGCATCAAAAGGTAGAGCTAGGATACTTACTTTTACTTCTGACCAAGTTTAGCTCATGTCTGATAACCCCTTCCGCTAGAAGTTCTGATGTCAAGAATACGGTGATTTCTACACCTTTCCTTCCCCAAAAAGGTCGTATCGGGTCTGGATTCTCAAAAAAAAAAAACTATAACACTAGCTCTTACTTCCCACAAATCTTGATCAAAATCTGGAATTCCCTTCTGGTAGATGTTTTGATGATCCCCCTTACCCTGAGAGTATGTTAAAGCAACACCACAAAGGCAAATAAGAGACTATCTCTTACTTCCTGTCAAGTTTGGCTAAGCTTTGGAGCCCCATCTGGTAGACGCATAAATGACAGGGTTCCATCGCCTTCCCTCCACCAGCTATGAGTCTTTAGTATGCAAATTTGTTTTACATGATCCTTGTCTAGAAAATAATTTTTTTTTTCCACCTTTATAGTTGTTTTCTTACCCTTTTTAAGAATATCACCATATCAAAAAAAGTTGACTGATAAAAAAGAGAGAAAATATGACTGATAAAAAAGAGAGAAAAGTTGACTGATAAAAAAGAGAGAAAAAAGAGAGAATACATAATCAGTAGTGTTGCTCCGCAGTAGGATAAGAACTAGCTAAATTAAAAATAATGGATTAAATCCACCCGATTGACCTAATTTTGGTAAAAATTTTTACTATTTATGTACGTATGTCTAATGAAACCTGGCAATCGTCCCCACTCAACGGTAGTATTTTTGCTGTCAAATGGATTTGCGTGTTTTCGCCTTTTCTTTTTTTTTTTATAAGTGGCTACTATCATTCGAACGATTTTATCGTGCTAAATCTTCTTTGACGCTCCTGCCAGAAATATATAGTTTCATCAGTAGTTTTTTTTTATATTTTTGGCAGGGTTCACTTGGAAAGGTCATGGTCATTTTTCATTATTTAAATCAAAGTTGAAGAAGGTATATATTGGAAAGCCTATTTTATTAAATTTTTGTCAACTATTTAGTCATTTTTGTCAATTTCTTATCAATTTAATTTTTTTATCAAAAGTTAAGAGCCTCGTCAGAATTTCCGCTGTTCTTAATTGTTATTGTCAGTACTGTCAGGTTTATGATTGAACAGGTTGTCTGTGGCAGACTTTATTTAGGGTTGAAAATGATTGTAGTCGTCTCAAAGACTTCACTATGGTAAACCGTCTTTGGTAATTGCGTCAAAGATGTATAATTTGATTATTCTAATTATGTATAGCATAATAATTAAATTGTGTAAACTGAAAATTATTCAAATTAACATATAATGAAAAAGAAATTTAAGAATTATTAATTGAAAATTGTAGAAAAATTTTTAGTTGTGTCAAAATTATATGATTAGATTTAACACTTCAATTATTAGTTGGGAATTTTGGGAATACGGCTTCAAAAGACCATATTCGTCATGCACTATTAAGCACAAGATGATGTCCCCCCCGCTGCATTTCATGGCTTAACAGCCATGAAACGGAGATCTGTACTGCCGGTGGGGACTATAAAGTTCAATTTCTTGTTCTTAGAATTTTCATTTTTAATATTAAAGAAAAAACTTGTTTTTTCTAGGATTTCCCCAAAATAAACTTAAAAATCTCACACATAAGCTTGTCCACTCTGAGAGGTATCTCTTATCCAATAGCAACCCTCCCTGAAGAATTTTAAATCAGGATATTGACAAGTCATTTTTGGTTACTTAGTAGGCAAGTGGATGTTTAGTTGTAATGGATGGGATAACAACTAATAGCGTGTTTTAGTCAAACAGGCCAATGCCTTCCTTAAAATTTTTAAAGAAGTTAAAATATGGGGCTGCAGACTTTTGTCAAAATTTTAAGGACTTAATTTGTCTAAATTAATTCTGACAAAATTTTGCCAAATTCTTATTTTAGTGAAAGCTATTACCAGGGACCCCAATCCATGAAACGTAGGGGAGAAGGGCAAGAACTTTTTCAATTTTTCATGAAGATATAAAAAGATATTTTCAGACTATAGAGGGGAGGAAGATTTTTTTTCTTTTTTTTTCAGTGAAAATTAAATTGTTCAAAATATGGGTGGCACCAAAATCTAAGAGACAATCCCCCTTTGATGCTATTACCCAGATGGCTTTATAACTTGGGGTGTAACAAAAAAAAGAATTGAAAGGGTTTAATCAGTAGATGGAAGCTTGACGAGGATATGTCAGGTTCTGGATTTGGTCCCGAAATATCCGAATTGCTCAGATTTTTACCTGTGTTTAATATGTCTGTTTCACTTTCTGTAATATAAAGGTTCCTGTCATGAAAAATTTTGTTTGCACCTTCAATTACGATAAGAGAGTTGCCCTTGAAATTACATTTTGGGACACTGCCCTTATTCCACAATTACCAAAAAATATACTAGATGTAAATAATATTTGACTGTTAAACAATTCAAATTAGGGATTCACACACAAAAATGCAATAGTAAATAGTCAATAGGTCGTCTTGGTATGGGCTAGGGGGACTAAGTGGTGATACTTTTGGTAAATATTTGTAGCTGAATAATTGTTCTGAAATGTGATAGCAAGATTCGTAATAGCCCCATAGCACCTTCCACCCCCTGGATACGGCCTTGATCTTAGGAGAACTTCAATAAAGAAAGGAATCAGTCTCATGGATAAAAAAAAATACTTTTTATGCCCAAAGTGTCCTTGAGGGACTTTTCCGAATAAAGATTGGAGGAAGCCCCGCCTACTTTTTGCGTGCAGCTATACCTTACTCCCTGCGTGAACTATACGTTCTGTCTTACCGCACCAAAAGCTCTGGCTTCGCGGTGAAATTTTTATTCACTTAGCTCAAAATTTTTCCAAGTTATTTATGAGTATGTCCCTTCTTTGAAATAATTTCCTCTGAGCATTAAAATAAAGTAAAGCTAAATTTTTAGGGGGGGGGGGTATATAATGCGGCATTAGACTTTACAGTCCCTACCGGTGGTGCTGATCGCCGTTTCTTGGCCTTTCAGCCAGGAAGTGCAATGGGGGGCTAGGGGCCAACCATCCTGTGCTTTGGCACACCCTTCCCGTTTACCTTCCCCAGATTTCTCCAGGTACCCATTTAGAGCTGGGTTGTCTCTGACTGAGCTTACAGAATCATACCAGTGACCCCCGTCCCAAACTAAATAATTGGGCACACTAGAATTCGAACCCTCGTCCTCTCAGACAAAGGATCCTGAATACAGCGTACCAATCCTCTCAGCCAGGACGGCTTATATACCTTGTTAAAATAAGTACCTAGTTAAAATTGTTTGATCATAAAAGGGGATTTCCAGCCTATTAGACAATGCTTCCTTATTTGTTCGCTTGATTGTACTATACAATTATCCAAGGTCAGTGATGAAGTCAAAAGTTTATTAAATACAAACCTGGAAACCCGAAGTATTGTGTCAAGTTGCATAATTAAATACAAGAGATTGTAATAATATAGGTTGTTGCACCTGATCGTATTTCTGTCAGACAGTTGACATCAATTATATTTTTTCAATTAATTTTATTTAGATGAGAAAAAATTGGGCGACTCCCATTGCGAATCCTGTCAGAGTTGAGGTCACGAGAGTGCCTCGCAGCCTTGCTCCTACTAAATACATAATTCTTACACTGAGTACTAGGTGATAAGTTGCCACCTTGAACCGTATCCCAGCAGTAGTTATCCCTAGAAATTTATATTTTAACTTCTTTAAAGTAACAAGGACATCAAAATAAAAGCATTTTTGCCCCTTTGACCCATATTAGGGCTCCTCAAGCTTGAATTCCACAGTTTCCTAACAGTTTTCTTTTTGTTGTTTGATGAACCGTTTTGCCCGTGAAAATTCATGCATTTACAATCTGTTGATTTTCAACAAAACTTCACCTTTAAAAAAGCTATACCTTTTGGTGTCACTTTTTTAGCTTTTTTAGCTGGTTTTAATTTCCATTTTCGCTGTCCTTCTATTCTCTTCCCGTCATTCTCTTCTTTTACTAAAAAGGTGCAAAATGCTATTTTGCTAATTTCAATGTCATATCCGGAGTTATTCTAAATTAGAGAGGGAGACTCTCTTCCACTTTAACCCCCCTCCCATTCTTTCTATATTGACAATGCTTGAAGAACAGCGGTGTTGAAGAACACCTTTTAAAAAAGCCACACCTTTTGGTGTCATATGTTTTAATTTTTTTGGCTGATTTTTTGACCACGCTTCCTTTTTTAATTTCTATTCTCGCCGTCCTTCTCTTCTCTTCCCGTCATTCTCTTCTTTTACTAAAAAGGTATGATTTTATACTATTTTGCTAATTTCAATGTCATATCTGGAGTTATTCTAAATTAGAGAGGGAGACTCTCTTCCACTTTAACCCCCCCCCGTTCTTTCTATATTGACAATGCTTGAAGAACAGAGGTGTTGAAGAATACCTTTAAAAAAAAGCTACACCTTCGGTGGCATATGTTTTAGCTTTTTGGGCTGATTTTTCGCCCACACTTCCTTTTTTAATTTCTATTTTCACTGTCCTTGATAGTTGATGAGGGATTTCAAGTCGTAAATCTAATAATAACTTAAATACCTTACCCTGGATCTGTGGGGGGTGAGGTCATGTTATGTCCAAAGGCATATTTTTGGGTCTTTCAACTATGATCAACAAAATGGCTATTTCAAAATTGTAATCGGATGATTTTTGGATCAAAGGGGTGGAGGATGGGGCCTAGTTGTCCTCCAATCTTTTTGGTTACTTGAAAAGGTCACTAGAACTTTTAACTTTCGTCTGAATGAGCCCTCTTGCGATATTCTAGGAGCACTTGGTCAATAACACCACCCTCGGGGAAAAAACAAATAAACACACATTCGTAATCTTTCTTCTGGCAAAAAATTCAAAATTTCACTTTTTGCAGATAGAAAATTGAAACCTCTGCAGTAGGGTTCTCTGATACGTTGGATCTGATCGTGTGATTTTTATTAGGATTCTATGAGATTTAGTGGGTGTTTTCCGCTTTTTTGAAAATAAGGCAAATTTCCCCAGGCTCCTAACCTTTGACGGGTAAGACTAAACTTAATAAAACTTATATATTTGAAATCTAGCATAAAAATCCGATTCTTTTGATATATCCTTTGGTATAAACAATCCGTTTCTTAGAGTTTCGGTTACTATTGAGCCAGGTCGCTCCTTACTTACAGTTCGTTACCACGAATTGTTTGAAACGTGTTTTACCCTAGCCATCTCTACCTTTCTCTCATTATTTAAATTCTCTCAATCTTTCCTGTTTTCATGGCCTCACAGTGACGTCAGGGTGGACCTTTTGCGGCAGTGTTTCCACTTTCTCATTTTTTAAATCCCTAATAAAGAGCTGAAAATCCTTAGAAATCCCCATCTTCAGTTCCAAAATCCCTAAAAATCTCCCATTTTCTAATTACTCCCTGAGCCGCTTCTCCCTATCTAATTCGTACCATTGAAAAGTAACATATTTTGGCTTCTTAGATTGAAGTCTAGCTATCACTACCATAATAGAATGTCTTGTCATGCCGTTTAAAGTGCTTTTTAATTATCAGCTAAATACAAATAGCTTCAAATATACTTCAAATAATATTAAGTAAATAGAAAAGAAAATGTAATACTGTAATGTAGATTACAGTTCAAGATGTTTAATACTGTTCAATCGTAACTTGTAAAACATAATCAGACCTTATCTTGCTCTGATGTGTCTTCAACATTTTTTGTATGGTGGCTGAAGCTTTCACTCCTCTCACGTGGTGAAGTAACTGATCATCTTCGCATTCCACACTTTCTTGAGCCCTTTTCATTTCATATTTTGTTTTTAGAATCCCCTGCAAAGTTTATGTTTTCAATTTATTCTGACGGTCAGTTTTTACTACTTTTACAGCACTGAAAATCCTCTCGACATTGACATTTGAAAATGGAACAGTGGAAATAAATAATACTGCCGGTTTCAGGTTAGGATACAAATTCAGTTCCGGCAGCATTTTTTTTCACCAATACCAAACACCAGCAGGTCAGGGCATCCATTGTTTTGACGTTTTCAATATCGATGATGCTCTGCCTCCTCCACTCCTGCTCGGTTTTGGTTCCGTCCCATGGGATCTCTCCATACTTCCTAACAAAAGGTAGCAGAGAGGTAGGCTGAAGTGATTGGGCTGACACGGGGTCAACCATTTCAGCATATTTGTAAATGGTATCTTCGAAATGGAACCTTTTCTGTATCTGGCCTACTGCTTTGATATGGAACGCCTGTGCAGCTTTGAGAACTACTTTGATTGAATCAGGGGGGACGGCGGTATCTGACCTTGACGTACAGAGGGAATCTTGTCCGTTCGGACCCAAGTAAACGCTTTGAAGGGGAAGTTAAAACTTCCGATTGTTCACATCGATTTCTAAAGCACTAGTTGATTCCACACAGTCCGTCTGCAGGAAGTTCAATGCTGATACCAATGTTTTAAGCTTTGTTTATACCCCAAAACTAGAAATATTTTGGTTTCAAGAGCTGAAATTGTGCTTAAATTTGAATTTGCGACAGAAGTGATTGTTATATTTGTAAAGAACATAAAAAAAGACATTGAGTGGTATGTTCACTTTATTTGTAAGTAAAAAAAATGAACAACAAAAAATTTACCAATCATAGTATGAAGGTTCATGATTTTCCCCTGGGTACGTAGGCTTGCCAAAAACACACAATCCATTTATTCCTACATGTGCCATTGTTTTAAAAAAATGGCTGTCAGTTTGTTTGTCTGTTAGAAACTAGGGTAATGAAACGGTAAGAGAGGTGTTCGAATAGTTATAGCCTACTTATAAATACTTATAAA
Source organism: Artemia franciscana (assembly GCF_032884065.1). Classification (NCBI taxonomy): domain Eukaryota; kingdom Metazoa; phylum Arthropoda; class Branchiopoda; order Anostraca; family Artemiidae; genus Artemia; species Artemia franciscana. The sequence continues at coordinate 5,812,164 of NC_088867.1, read as the reverse complement.
GTTCAAGTTTTTTGATTTTACACAAAAATCGTAAACATCATACAAGTACTGTGGAGAAAAAAAAATCGTACATGCAATGCTTGTCAAAAAAATTTACTATAGTAAGAACAACAACGTACCCTATAAAACTATCAAAATATATTATAACTTTATTTATCTGACCTGTAAAAAAATGACATGCTATCTACCAAATAATCTTATGAAAAACAACCCAAAAATGACAAACCATATGACTTCATTAATCGAGAACAGTCCAAGCTGAAATTATTGTTTGAAGCCCACATCAGCACGGAACTGTTTCAGACAGTTCTTTGTTGCTAGTTTGTTACTTAGGACTCCTGTATATCTCAAAATCTGTGTGGTGTTAAAATTTTTTAAGCAGCTGAAGAAGTTCTTCTCTGTGATTCCAAGTTCAATTCACAAGGAAACGGATCCTAAATCGAATTATCCTGCTTCTCTGATCAAGAAGATGATGATGATGAACAAAGTAAAGGAAAAACCCCAAAAATTTCCCTAAAAGTCCATGGGAGAGGAAAAATCCCCAAATCCCTAAAAAACTCTCGCCCCTAAAAGACTTAAAAAATCCCCATTTTAGGGGGGGGGAATCCCCATAGTGGAAACACTGTTTTGCGGGTTTGCCCAACCAGAACAGTGAGGAGAAACGACGCTGCAGAATAGCCTGGAGAAGTGGCATCCCTGGAAGAAATTGTAGCCCAATAAACTTAAACGGCACCGCCTGAAAGTTTTGGAGCACAAATAATATTAACCCCTGAGTACTTAAATTACTCATATTATCGAAATATTAAAGAGACTTGTTATTGATAATAGGCTCCCTCCCCCCATAAAAAAAAATAAAAAATCCGGCCAGTTAGATCTAAAACCGATCAATTATTTATGGCCCTTCCAAGTCCAGCCCTCTTGTCAGTAGCGAAAGAACAAGAGATTTTTGGTGTTTCGCCTGGTAGAAGCTGAAATAACAATCTGAACAAATACATTTTATGTATGTAAGAAAAAACTTACAGTCCATCAATATATGTAAATAAGTGCATTGAGCAATCGATTGCTTAACACAAACTGGATAACATGCTAATGTTACCTATTGCATAAGAAAGAATTTACATCTTAAACAGATTTCATTAATTTTGTTTTCTGATTATGGTTTGAAGGAGGGGAATTGACGTCAATTAACGAAATTGTTGTGAATGAGGAGGTGCAAAATTTATTTTTGAAATCTAAGGGAAGGGTACTATTTTGTTGTACTTTTCAATATTATCTATGAAAACACCAGAAAAGAAGGCATTTACAAGGAAAATACCGAAAAGGTAATGCGGTTGGTAGTAAAATTCCTAAAAGTTTATATCTTGATCTCTCAAAATCTAGGGGGGATATAGGGGGTGATTGTCCCTCTAGATTTTGTATCTGTTTCCTCTATTGACTCCTTTGGGGAGTTATATAGTCAATACGCACAAAAGTCAATAGGGCATATTGACTATAT